>NC_030429.2:29050085-29197585 GCF_001660625.3 Ictalurus punctatus | reverse complement strand
GCCTCCTGCGATCGGCGAGATTGTAAAATACCTATCAGAGGTAATCAAACCGGCTTTGCCAAACGCCGCCACGCAAGCCCTCATTGAGGACAATGCAAAAAAGTGGGCTCAGAACACCATCGATATTCTGAATAGCCACTACACGAAAGCGTTGTCCGAAGAGGGGAACAAGCTCGAACGCATCGGATGCGACGGGTTTGACCGTTCCTTCGACAAAGCCACCCAGTGGGCCGAACGTACCTTCGGTACAAAACTCAAGCGCCAGACGGTCGACGAGGCCAAAGAGTACGCCGAGATGACGGTAGCTCCGCTGAACCTCGAGACTCTGTTCGAAAGCTCAGAGGCCGAACAGGAGTCTGAAACATCCGCCCCACAGAGAAAACAAACGAGGTCCACGATGACTGACCCGCAGAGCGATGTGTCCTCCGTCGACCACGAGGACGCGGGCAGCCTTCCGGACATTTCTCTTAACTGCCCGGCCTCCCCGCGAGTACGACACGCTCCCAGCGTCCGCCCAAACTCCTGTACCAGACAGGAAAATCATCCTATCCCTATCAGGGACCGCGAACGGGCCAGTTCCGACGCACGAAGGGGAATCCGGGTCACTCCACTACAGCCCGACAGGCTCAACAAAGACTCAATCCCACCGGGAGGCACAAGAAAAAAGACACACGGCATGCTCACACGACATGACCCCGAAAATATACTCACTGAGTCCGAGGGAACTGGAGAAAAAAACAAAAGAGAAAAAGAATGGTGGGAATGGACCGGCTGACATGGGGGTGAAACCCAGTGGAGTGAGCGACATTAGATGGACAGTGCATACAGGTTAGCGCCTACCCTGGCCCCTAACCCTAACCCTAAAACCCTAACCCTAACCTTAACCCTAACCCTAACCTTAACCCTAACCCTAAACCCCTAACCCTAACCCTAACCTTAACCCTAACCCTAACCCCCTAACCCTAACCCTAACCGCTAACCCTAACCCCAACCCTAACCCTAACCTTAACCCTAACCCCCTAACCCTAACCCCCTAACCCTAACCCTAACCGCTAACCCTAACCCCAACCCTAACCTTAACCCTAACCCTAACCCCCTAACCCTAACCCTAACCCCCTAACCCTAACCCTAACCGCTAACCCTAACCCCAACCCTAACCCTAACCCTAACCCCCTAACCCTAACCGCTAACCCTAACCCCAACCCTAATCAGCCCGTGCCTCATGTTTGCAATTCGCTCTACTGTTCTTTTCCCTTCTGGTCGGCCTGTTCATAAGAATCATTATTTGATTAATTACAACTCCCAATAAGGACAAACACGGGCAAAGGCATACCTATGCCACCCCAGAATCCCTTGAAAGAAAAAGAAAAAAGAATTAAAAAAGAGATTAAAACAATTCAAACCTAAATTGAGAAATAAATAAATAAATAAATAATGGAAAACCCACAGTACACAAGTGGGAAACAGTAATTTAATAAATAAATAATACCATTAGTTTAAAATCAAAATAAAACAATGAAAAAAGCCCCACTACAGATGATTAAAACAACCACAAAAACATGGGAGAGCCTCCTATTGGCCCATTCAAAAAGAGAGCCTCCTATTGGCCCATTCAAACAGAGTCCCGCCCCCTATACTATAAAAAGGGACAGCTGAGGAGGCAAAAGCTCACTCACTGCTTCCAGCTCTTTGAGAGAAAGCCTTTAAACACTAATCATACTCTTTTGATGCTTAATCTATTTTAGTAAATCTGCTTCCAGCTCTTTGAGAGAAAGCCTTTAAACACTACTCGTACTCTATTGATACTTAATCTATTTTAGTAAATCTGCTTACAGCTCTTTGAGAGAAAGCCTTTAAACACTAATCATATTCTTTTGATGCTTAATCCATTTTAGTAAATCTGCTTCCAGCTCTTTGAGAGAAAGCCTTTAAACACTAATCATATTCTTTTGATGCTTAATCTATTTTAGTAAATCTGCTTCCAGCTCTTTGAGAGAAAGCCTTTAAACAATACTCATATTTTTTTTGGATCCTCAAACTTATTTGGTTAACTAATTTCAAATCATAACAAGCCTGCCTGAAGAAGGTTCCAGGAGAACCGAAACGTTGCAACGGCTTGTTAATTTATCCTCACTCCAGAATTCAAGGAAAGTGATTCCACTGATTCAGAATAAAAATTCCTCTAAATACAATCGATAACAAAGCATATAATACAAATTAAAGCCCTATTAACCGGGAGAATAACAGATATCTAATACAAATTAAGCCCTACTTCCCTGAAAATTAAAAAGCACATAATACAAATTAATCCCTATTGACCTGAAATAAAAATTCCTCAAAATACACTTGATAATATAGTATATAATACATAATTCCACAATTACTTAAAAAGCACCTAACACAAATCGAGCCCGATTTTCCTGAAAATAAAAAAGTACATGATACTAATTAAGATCCTACTTACCTGAGAACACAAAAAAACATAAAAAAATTAATAAATAAGCCTACTTACCTGGTTCCAATCTCCCCAAGAGTCCTCTCACACCTAAAACATAGAAAAAAGGTCCAATTTGATCAATTCAGATCCACAACAAATCTACGAACACACGTACACATATATATTAAAAAGGAGAAGACACTTAAACCATGGTTTGGCCAGAGAGAGACGGTTGGACTATGGTCACACGCGGACGCAAACGTGCCGTCCAGAGCATGGCTCGGCCTACGCCCCGTTACCACCGCGACATAGAGCGCCGTGCACAGGCGGAAAGAGTGCTCTCCTACGCGGAGATGGTCAAATACGGAGGCCGTAGGAGCACGGCCCCTACTCACTATCGTGACTTTGATCGTCGGCCTGTCAGGCCGCAATCTTTTGAACCCCGGGCCCGTTCGAGGCCCTGTACCTCGGGGCCTCAGTATATGGTGCGCTCGCACCCCAAAAACAAAAAATCACATCACTGGCAGAACCAAAAGCCGAAACGGTCTACGGACCCTCATATCGACTCGGTCCGCACGTCGTTCAAGATCATAAAATTGAAACATCACATGAACAATATATGCCAAGGGCAGCCTCCTGCGATCGGCGAAATTGTAAAATACCTATCAGAGGTTATCAAACCGGCTTTGCCAAACGCCGCCACGCAAGCCCTCATTGAGGACAATGCAAAAAAGTGGGCTCAGAACACCATTAATATTCTGAATAGCCACTACACGAAAGCGTTGTCCGAAGAGGGGAACAAGCTCGAACGCATCGGATGCGAAGGGTTTGACCGTTCCTTCGACAAAGCCACCCAGTGGGCCGAACGTACCTTCGGTACAAAACTCAAGCGCCAGACGGTCGACGAGGCCAAAAAGTACGCGGAGATGACGGTAGCTCCGCTGAACCTCGAGACTCTGTTCGAAAGCTCAGAGGCCGAACAGGAGTCTGAAACATCCGCCCCGCAGACAAAACAAACGAGGTCCACGATGACTGACCCGCAGAGCGATGTGTCCTCCGTCGGCTACGAGGACGCGGGCAGCCTTCCGGACATTTCTCTTAAGTTCCCGGCTTCCCCGCGAGTACGACACGCTCCCAGCGTCCGCCCAAACTCCTGTACCAGACAGGAAAAACATCCTATCCATATCAGGGACCGCGAACGGGACAGTTCCGACGCACGAAGGGGAATCCGGGTCACTCCACTACAGCCTGACAGGCTCAACAAAGACTCAATCCCACCGGGAGGCACAAGAAAAAAGACACACGGCATGCTCACACGACATGACCCCAAAAATATACTCACTGAGTCCGAGGGAACTGGAGAAAAAAACAAAAGAGAAAAAGAATGGTGGGAATGGACCGGCTGACATGGGGGTGAAACCCAGTGGAGTGAGCGACATTAGATGGACAGTGCATACAGGTTAGCGCCTACCCTGACCCCTAACCCTAACCCTAAAACCCTAACCCTAACCTTAACCCTAACCCTAACCTTAACCCTAACCCTAACCCCCCAACCCTAAAACCCTAACCCTAACCTTAACCCTAACCCTAACCCCCTAACCCTAACCCTAACCGCTAACCCTAACCCCAACCCTAACCCCTAACCCTACCCCTAACCCTGACCCTAACCCTAACCCTGACTCTGACCCTGACCCTATCTCTAACCCTTTGAACCCTATGCCGGACCACGACCCAAACCCTAAACCCAGCCTTTTGAACCCCATTTCTGACCCTAACCCCAACCCTAACCATAACCTTGGAACCCCACCACTGACCCTAACCCTAACCTTTGAACCCCATGCCTGACCCCAACCCTAAGCCTAACAATCTGCTCGTTTTTAAATTTCATTCCTGAGCCTAAGTCTCACCCTAACCCTGAATAGTCTGACTTTTGATCAGAAAAGGATAGACATATAGGGCACTAAAAACCAAATAATCCATTTTTTGATAAATACACAGTTCATTCCTCATATACAAAAGACAGAATAAAACAGTATTACAAACGACAAAATATTGAAAATATTACAAACGACAAAGGAGAAGGAAGATGGAGATGTGCCAGTGCACATTTAACTTGAATCAGGGGACTTTAAGTAAGAAATAAATAATTCAAAAACCTAACCCTAACCCCTAACCCCCCTAACCCTAACCCCTAACCCTAACTCTAGCCCCTAAACCTAACCCCCCTAACCCTAACCCCCTAACCCTTGAATCCCATCCCTGACCCTAACCCTAAACTTTAACCCAACCGTTGAACTCTATTCCTGACCCCAACCCTTACCCTGACCCTAAACTTTAGACCCCAACCCTCGCCCTAATCCAAACACATCCTCAAACTCTATCCCTTATCCTAAACCTTATCCTACCCTTAACCTAAATCCCAATCCCGATCTGTGGCCCAGACCCTAACTCTTATTTCATACCCGGTACCACAACCCATCCTGAACCTTATTTAAAACCTAACCGTTGAATCCCTATCCCTCAATTCGACTTGGGGTATCAAATCACAAATTCCTGGCTTATACCAAATAGTCCAATCTTTTACCACAAAATAATGTAGACACAATTCATTCTAAAAGTCTTAAAATGACTTCACACATAAAGACAAAATAAATGCCTGAAAGTAATATATGTGAAAAAAAGAGAAGGAAGATTCAGATGTGCCAGTGCACAATTAACCTGAATTTAGGATTTTATTTAAGAAACAAGCAGTTCAAAAACCTAACCCCATAACCCTATTCACACACACACACACCACTGGTAGCAGAGCTGCCATGCAAGGTGCTAGCTTGCCATTGGGAGCAGTGTGGGGTTCAGTGTCTTTCCCAAGGACATGTGGAGTCACCTGGGCCGGGAATCAAACCACCAACCCTACGATTAGAGGACAACCCGCTCTACCACCTGAGCCACAGCTGCCCTATAATTAATACACAATTTAAGCAAGATGAGATGATGATCTAAGATAGCTTCAGACTGCGGAAATGTGACTATATTTTCTATATATAGACTGTATGTTAATATCGGGTCCACAACCATGAGTGGGTCCTATTACATTCTGATTGAACCCTACTGAATGTAGAATGAACACAACCGCTGTTCTCAGAGGGTCTTCTGGGTTCTCATAATGAATATTAATGTAAACAAAAATTAAAGCTTTGTCTAGAGAAATAACCAGGTTTGAGATAAAATTGGCAAATTCACCAAGTAATTCAGAATTTGGCCCTGGGGGTCTGTAAATAATAATTAGCGGAATCGATGCGGTAGATTTATGTTACACTATGTATGTTATACTAGTATAAAGAACTTCAAACATGTGGAATTTATGACTAGGTTTGTGTGTGATGAATAGATTATCATTATAAATGGGTGAGACTCCTCCCCCTCTGCCAGTCAGATGAGGCTGATGTATATAACTGTATCCAGGAGGACTGGCTTCATTTAGTGCTGTGTACTCATCAGGTTTAATCCATATCTCTGTTAAACACATTATATTAAACTCCTTATTAGTAATGGTTTCATTAACAATAAGTGCTTTAGACGTAAGAGATCTAATATTTAATAGTGCTAGCTTCAGATCAAAGCCGGCTGCGCATTCAATATGATCTCATTTTATGTTAATAAGGTTACTGAAACAAACTTTCTAAATGTTTCTACATTATTGTTTATCTCGGGGAACAGACACAGTCTCGATATTGTGGTACCTAGGTGAGGACTCGGTCGGTTTAGCCTGCTTGTCTGTTCCCTGGCCTTGGCTCTGGATTGTCACAGATTAACTAGACCTGTTCTGAGACTATGTGCTATGCTGCAAGAAATGAGAACTGCACTTTCCTGAGTCGGATGGATACCGTCCCGCCCTAACAGGCCAGCCTTGCCCTGAAAACTACTCCAATTATCTAAAAGCCCATTATTATCTTCGGAGCACCACCTGGACCTCCAGGAGTACAGTGACCATAACCTGCTGTAATCTACATCGCCATGTCGCACTGGGATGGGGCCAGAGCATCGGACATCGCTTTCGCTAATTTACACACACTCTTAATAACCTCTGACTGACGAGGGCATATATCATTAACTCCTACATGAATAACTATCTGTGAAAACCTGTGCTTGACTAAGACCCTAAGATTACCTGCTATGTCTGGTGCCCTGGCGCCAATTCATGTTATGTAGTAACTACTACCTACAAACTAATATATATAGTAGCTGTATGTCATGTAAATAATTGTGGCATGGCAGCTGACATTGTATGTGTAATTTATATTTAACAGGAAATTTGTTCATTTTTCTGTGGCTAACCTGCAACTTTCATTCCTGTGTACCTTCTATTCAGCCTGAAGCCTCTTCTGTCCAACCTGGGGCTTCAGATATCCTAAAGATGGCAGTGGATGGTCTCAATTGGATTGCCTAATGATTGCACTTGCTAAAAACTATGCTCCAATCTCATTCTTTATACAGTGGATAACCTCACTTGGATAATATAGACTTAAAGCTAAAACTCTGAAATAAAAATGACCCTGAAGAGCCTTTCAAAACACTTGGCACTGCATGACTCTATAGTATAAAGTTGTGGACATACAATGAGTCATAATCACACTATCCGTTGTCACCCAGATGAGAACGGGTTCCCTTTTTAATCTGGTTCCTTTCAAGGTTTCTTCCTCAAATCGTCTCAGGGAGTTTTTCCTCACCACCGTCGCATCTGGCTGCTCATTATGGATAAATCAAATTTCTATATCTATATCTAGATATCTGTAAAACTGCTCTGGTGTCCATTGTTAAATGTGCTATATAAATAAATTTAATTAAATTAAAATTTCATTCTTCTTTCCAGTTCTGGCTCCTTCTTCTCAAGCTTCTTTTGGGGCATCTAATAGTTACATAGTTAAATAAATTATTCTGCTATACACACATGGATTATTTGGCTTCAGTAGAAATTCAACATTCATTTTCTCCAGAAACACACACACACACACACACACACACACACACACACACACACACACACACACACACACACATGCGTCAGCTGACTTCTGGGAAGCGATTTGTTTTTGTTGCTTTTTAAAGTCTGTGTGGGCAGGCTGTTGCTAAGAGCTGGCAGAAAACCCCAACAGCCAATCAGGAGCAACCAGGAAGTGGGAGAAGAAGACAGGTCACATGACCTTTGTTCAACCCTGGAGGAAGAGAAATATGTCAGTGTGTTGCACAGTCAAACACTCATAAACTCAAAAAAAAATACTAACATATCCGACATACACACACACACACACACAGCAACACAACATCAGTCATCATGAGTGTATAGTACTTTATCATGTGCATATATCACATGATGATAAACTTTAAACAGATCAGTTGCTTGTGAGAGGAGTTGGTGTGAGATGGCAGGGATTTTTTTTTAAACTTAAATTGCTCTGTAAAAGTTCAAAAAGCAGATTTTCCCATAAGACAGTTGTTAAAATGGATCTTCACAGTGAACAAATATTGTGGTGCTTTGTATAAGGGATATTATATAACGACATTAATCCAAAGGAAATGGCAATGTGAGAATGTTATATCTAAAATCAAGTCCTGTACTGATTTGCCATGAATGAGGTGGGCGTGGTGGGTGTGGCACATGTGCATGACGCTGTGTACAAATAAGTAGACAAAGAGATACAGAGGAACAAAGAAAGAGAAAGACAGAGGGATCTGTGTGTGTGTGTGTGTGTTTGTATAGAGAGAGAGAGAGAGAGAGAGAAAGAAAACAGAGACAGAAAGTGTTGTAATTTAGACACTCGTGATTCTGTGTTAAATTAATTTAACATTAACACTGAACTTTATGTGTTTCTCATATGAGAGCAGGATGTGGATTAGCTGACTTTTCTGAATAAAACTGAGTTTACTCTCAGTGTGACCTTTAAACACTCATTCCAGCTGGAGTACTATAGACTCTTTCTCTATCTATATATACTCAATACACTCAGTACAGCTGGAGTACTATAGACTCTTTCTCTATCTATAGGCAGTACAGCCGGAGTACTACACCGGCTTACTCCACTAAATCCACACACCTCATGCCAAGTTATTTGGTACAGTATTCACACTATATATGTCACATGTTATTAATGTTATCACACACACATGGCCACACCCACTGATTACTTTTCTGTAATGGCAGCTACAAATCAGATTTATATGAATGCACTCCTTCTAATACATTAACATTTCTATAGTAACAGTTCATTCACAGCGACTGCTACAGCAGACGCTTCAGACATATTTGTGTGTAATCGTTGGTATGAAGTTTTCTGTAAGGAGAAATTTGTTTATGTAACATGTATGGAAGGAGTCTCCAGTGTCAGTGCTGTGTAACAGTCAGAGGTGAAGCTGTAACTTTAAGTTTTCTCACATATTCAGCACAGAGGTGTTTACACTTCTTTACTGTATCTCACTAACACCACAAACTGCAGCTTTTTACGTGAAGAGAGAATAAATAGAGAGAATAAAGAGAATAGAGAGAGAATAGGGAGAGATAATAGAGAGAGAGAATAAAGAGAGGAATATAGAGAGAGAATAAAGAGAGGGAATAAAGAGAGGCTGGTGAGGGAATGACTGTTTATATTGCTATATATTTAGGTTACACAACATTAAATATAACTGGATAAAACGTATGATGTCTCATTCTTTAAATAAAAAATGTTGTTGGTATATTGCTGGGATACATTATATGGCCAAATGTTTTTGTACACCTGACCAGCACACCCTTGTGTGGTTCTTCCCCAAACTGCTGCCACAATGTTAGAAGCACACAACTGTATAAAGCAGTGGTCACCAACCCTGGTCCTGGAGATCTACCTTCCTGAAGACTTTAGCTCCAACCCTAATGGTGTTCATGTGACCATCTAATTATCACCTTAAGAAGTTCTTGATCAACTAAAACAAGTGTGTTAGATTTTGTTTGGAGATGAAACCTGAAGGAAGGTAGATCTCCAGGAACTGGGTTGGTGACCACTGCAATACAAGGTCTCTGTATGCTGTAGCATTGCAGTTTCCCTTCACTGGAACTAAAAGGATCAGCATGACAATGCCCCAGTGCACAAAGTCTCAATATTTTCCTGTAACACACACACACACACACACACACACACACACACACACACACACACACACAGAGAGAGACAGACACACAAACACACACACAGTCTATTATTGACTTGCTTATGATATAAAACATCCGTGTTTAATTTTACTTCCTGGTTATGTGATTTTTGTGCCAGAAATTACCTGAGAACTGCAGCCATTCTTTACAGTAACACAGGGTTTTCCCGAGCGTTAAACATAGTGTACAAAATCAATCATTTATATCAGCATGGGAATGAGAGGTTTACTCCCACTCTGGGGGAAATTCCCATGAAAGCAATAAAACACAAACACAGAACAGTAACAAGATGCTCTTTGATCTTATTATAGCCGAAAAATCCCAACAATTTAAACACCAAAGATGCATTAGTACAGGTTTATCTTCTTTAAACCTCATAGTCAGAGTATCTGCAGCTATCAGCACTTCAAGTATAATACTTTTAATACCATATTCAAAACATTTCCAGCACATTTTAAGACCTGCATGTCACTTCAGTCATGCTACACGATACATCAGATATAGTAGGTTTTGTTTGTGCAGATACGTCAATTTCTGGGTTTAATAAACTATAACCGGGTAAACACCTGTACCATATGGGAGATCAGAACAAATCCTTTCTGCATTACTCCAACACTGAAATAAATAATTGAATCTAGTATTTTCTTCCCATGACTTTCCAAGAGAGGAAAAAACTATAGAGAGATGGATTACGGCAGTCAGAAGAGAAAAAGATGAGGAATTCACCATCACTCCCTCAGCAGCTGTTTTAGAAACTACATCAGCAGTGTTTACCAGTTTTATTGTAATTTAATGCCAGGGTAATATAACAAGTAGTGTTATAAATATACAGAAACTTTTGTAAAGAAGAAAATATATATATTAAAAAAACTTTGCTATTTTTAAATATTATTATTGCACTGAATAATACGTAATAATTATTAAAGATGTACGATACTAAATTTCTCAGCCGATACTGATAAGCAATTACTCAGAGTGAAGTCGGCTGATACAGATTGTTCTGCCTTTTATACCTATTTTTAAATTAATAATGATTAATTCCACAATTCTGAAGGAAATTAAAATAGACTTTATTCTCTCCATTTCAACATGTTTGACAGTAACTGGTCTCATAAACAGAAAACACATTACTCTAATTAACATTAACACATGAACTAAATTCTGAAGATTAAAGTAAGATTACTAACTTATTGAATGTTATTCATTCATATTAACATTGACTGAATTCTAAAAAACCTCCTGTTAGTCTCACAAGCATTTCTACTTCATCACTGACATCAAACTGGTGATATATAATATAAACTTTTTTATATATTAACATTGACTGGATATGAAATATACACTCAACAAATATATTTTTCTGTGCAATATATACTTTTTTGTCAAATCATCTTCATTTAAATCTTTTATCAGTGTACTGGCGCTTTAATTCAGCTCGAGCAGTGCTGCAAAAAAAAATTGACTTGATGCTGAAACTCCTGCTTCACTACTGCTCACTTCCGGTGTAAAATATTATCAGTGCAGAGATTACAGACAGTACACACTGCAGTTTTATCATCATTCCACACAAGAGATATCTTCTTTACACACAGCATGAAAACCAATGTTTTCCCGCCCTCTTTTGATTGACAGGATATAATCGGCCCTGATCGTCGGATGTTTTTAAACTATGCCTATTATTGGCCGATACATGGGTGCACCTGTAATAATAATAAAACATATTTATTTGGGGTACACATAGTAATATAACAATAGTAATATATCCATCTTCTATACCACTTATCCTTCAGGGTCACAGGGAACCTGAAGCCTATCTCAGGGAGCATCGGGCACAAGGCAGGGTACACGTAATATATATTTCTGATCTAATTCACTTTTATGTGTTGGACCTTCACCGCAAGAAAACCACAGGAAGTCCTATTTTTGGTTGGCGATCATTTTCTTTTTTTATTCACTTTTCATCACCCTAGTCTAAGGTAAAGCCGAAATTAATCTAGAGTGTGTTGTGCGTAAATGCAGGTTATAAGCAACTCAAACTAACAGCACAGACAGAGATGAAGTCGGTGTGGAGCGGCATTTACTGTGAACCAAGCCGCTCTAACAGACTGATGAGCCACACACACACACACTCAGTGTAACATTCACATGGCTTTACCATCTCCCATGGTACTACCATGTCATTCCTCTGCATTTTAACATCTTCAAAACATGAATTTAAGACATTTTTATGATAATTAAGGTCTTATTTTTAAATTAAGGAATTTAAGACTTTTTAAGGACCCGCAGACTCCCTGATAGAACATTAGAACATCTAAAGACTTTCTGCATGTTTTAACTGAACTGAGTATTTATACACATGTTCACAGTCTGAATCAAAGTGCAATGGATTATTTTAGTTCTGCTCATTGGTTTGGTTTCATAGTACACATAATTAAAGGAAACAAAAAGCAGTGTAACATTTTCTGAGGTGTGTAGGGCTGAAAATGTCCTCATAAAACAAGCTTCAATGAGTGCATGGAAAAATCATAAAATTCACCCAAGCATGAAGAACACACAGCAGGCGCTCAGAATGAGATAGATTAGATAATTATATAAATAACCTGTTAAAAACAACAGTTTATTTTCTCTTTTTAATACGTAGGTCCAAATCCCTGGAAAACTCAGCGGCTCTGCAGCACTACAGCTCCATCTCAGGTGGCATCTCATAAAAAACATCTACAGAGAGAAGCTGCAATCCAAAACACAGGGCAGTGCTCTCACCTGAATACAGAACCAGGTAGAACACACCAGCACTCCGTAAGAGTTGACCTTACACAGAGAGGTCAGTGAAATTAACACACATCACACAGTATTCAGTGTCTGACCTGTTTATTAAAAAAATAAAACTCTCTTTTCCAAACTGTAAAGCTCTGACATTCTTCACACGATCACGGCCATTGGTCTGACAGATCCTGCAATTAAAATTAAACAACAGAAATCCTGCCATGTGTGGGAAAAGTGCAGTGACATCACCATGGTGACAGGGGCGGAGATTATCTAGGTGAGGGAAATTTTATTTGAAAATAAACCTTGCTCTGTTTTCATACTGATTTATAGTGTCTCATTGTCATCACCCTGAAGAGCACAAGCACATTCTTCAGTGTTTCCTTAGAACGAACGACAACAGTGTAGCCATGGTAATAGCGTTCATCTCTGGCTCCACCCACTTCACCGCATCAGCGTGAACAGACATGCCCCTATTCCCAATCCGGCCACTGCCATGAGTGTGTTCCGAACTGTGGCCTCGGGATCCTCGACACGGAAGAACTCCACAAAACCATTCTGTAACACACACACACACGGTTACACACAAAGCAGGATGTATGTGTGTGTGTGTGTGTGTGCATGTGTGTGCATGTGTGTATTCTGAGTCAGTCTGGTCACTGTACTCACCCAGCTGTTGTTGTTGATGAACCAGTGCTGTAGGTCTTTGCTAAGGTATGAGGAGATGTGTGAGGTAACGACGTCCACACACTCCTCTGCTTGTTCCTTCACACACTCCTGCTTCAGCCGCTCACACACCACGGCTCCCAGAGCCAGAACACTCGCGATGCGGCCCCAACTCACCACGCCGCCACTGAACACACCGCTCAACACGGAACTCACACTGTCCAGTCCATTGGCCTGGTCGAACAGCCGCTGCACCATGCCTATAACACACACAGACACACAATCAATAATAACCAATAATCATCAATAACCCACCAATAATCACCAAAAGCTTTCCTCACTGATCAGGAACACACAACCATCATTACCTCAAACATTAGTAACGTAATAAGAGCTAATGTCCACTAATAACTCCCTAATGTCCACTAATAACTCCCTAATGTCCCCCAATAACCCCCTAATGTCCAGTAATAACTCCCTAATGTTTACATTTATTCATTTAGCAGACGCTTTTATCTAAAGTGACTTACAAATGAGAAAATACAAGCAAAATAATTGTTACCCTAGTAACTCTCTAATGTCCCCCTAATAACTCCCTAATGTCCACTAATAACCCCCTTATGACCAAACAGTGACACCCAAAACTCCTCATAACCCACCAATAAGCCCCAACAATTACCAAATAATCATCATCAAACCGTTGCTGGAAAGCTTCAAGTTCTGGGGCATCCAAATCACAAAAGATCTGACATGGTCTCTCAACACAACCAAGTGCATAGAGCCCACCTACCTCCACCTCTCTTGCCAAGCGTTTAACTCAATTGCACAAAGAGTATACAGTACTCCCCAACTGCACTGGTTCTCACAGGGACATAGCTCTTTAGACTACACTACACTACCTGTGTAGGAATGGAAATCTTGCAGCAATGTCTGAGACCGGAGCCATCCAGCTACAGGACTATCTATACATGGACTAACAGGCTAAGGAACATCATTCTTCCAAGATCTGTAACCTCGTTCCCCTGCACCCAATCCCCCTGACAGCTGTTAAACACACACACACACCACACCCACTCTGTCTCTCTCACTCCCTCCCTCCCCCTCTCTCACACCCTGTCTCTCTCTAGTGATGTATACACAGTTGTGTGCTTTTTTTCAAATACATGTGTTTTATTTTCACCTTCACTAATGTGGCCATTTACATGCACACGTTAATCTTATTGAATGCACTGAACTATCTGCTGCAGTGTGTGTGTGTGCGCGCGCGTGCGTGTGTGCATGTGGTTTGTAGGTGTGAGTGAAAGTGCATGCTGGTGTTTGATAAGCATGTTCAAAAATAAGCAAAGTTCTAGGAACCCAGTTTCCACATAAACCAGCCAGCATTTCCACTTTAATAAAAGAGCTCCAGCTACACCTCTCACCTCACCTCTCACTACACCTCACCACTCACCACACCTCTCCTCAAACCACACCCCTCACCATACCCCTCACTTCACCTTCACCTCACTACATCTCACCCCTCACTATACCTCTCCTCACACCACACCTCTACACCTCACCCCTCACTAGACCTCTCCTCACACCCTACCCCTCACCACACCTCTCACTTCACCTCTCCGCTCACTACACCTCTCCTCACACCTCTCACCTCACCCCTCACTACACCTCTCCTCACACCACACCTCTCACTACACCTCACCCCTCACCACACCTCTCCTCACCACACCTCTCACTACACCTCACCACACCTCTCACTACACCTCACCCCTCACCACACCTCTCCTCACCACACCTCTCACTACACCTCTCCTCACACCACACCCCTCACTACACCTCTCCTCACACCATACCCCTCACTACACCTCTCCTCACACCATACCCCTCACTACACCTCTCCTCACACCATACCCCTCACCACGCCTCTCACTACACCTCTCCTCACACCATACCCCTCACCACACCTCTCCTCACACCATACCCCTCACCACACCTCTCCTCACACCATACCCCTCACTACACCTCTCCTCACACCATACCCCTCACCACACCTCTCACTATACCTCACCCCTCTCACTACACCTCCTGACACCATACCCCTCACCACACCTCTCCTGACACCATACCCCTCACCACACCTCTCCTCACACCATACCCCTCACCACGCCTCTCACTACACCTCTCCTCACACCATACCCCTCACCACACCTCTCACTACACCTCACCACACCTCTCCTCACACCATACCCCTCACCACACCTCACCTCATACCATCTCTCACTACACCTCACCTGTCACCCCTCACTACACCTCTCCTCACACCATACCCCTCACCACACCTCTCCTCACACCATACCCCTCACCACACCTCTCACTATACCTCACCGCTCTCACTACACCTCCTCTCACCATACCCCTCCCACCTCTCACTACACCTCACCCCTCACACCATACCCCTCACCACACCTCTCCTCACACCATACCGCTCACCACACCTCTCCACTCACTACATCTCTCACTACACCTCACCCCTCACTACACCTCTCCTCACACCATACCCCTCACCACACCTCTCCTCACACCATACCCCTCACCACACCTCTCACCTCACCACTCACCACACCTCTCCTCACACCATACCGCTCACCACACCTCTCCACTCACTACATCTCTCACTACACCTCACCCCTCACTACACCTCTCCTCACACCATACCCCTCACCACACCTCTCCTCACACCATACCCCTCACCACACCTCTCACCTCACCACTCACCACACCTCTCCTCACACCATACCGCTCACCACACCTCTCCACTCACTACATCTCTCACTACACCTCACCCCTCACTACACCTCTCCTCACACCATACCCCTCACCACACCTCTCACCTCACCACTCACTACATCTCTCACTACACCTCACCCGTCACACCATACCCCTCACCATACCTCACTACACCTCTCCTCACACCATACCCCTCACCACACCTCTCACTACACCTCTCCTCAAACCATACCCCTCACCACACCTCACTCCTCACTACACCTCTCCTCACACCACACCTCCATCACTTACTTTCATTTAGAAAGAAGTAGAGGTTGAAGAAGTAGATGCACCTTTCCTCAATGCGTAGCACGAGACGTATCAGAAAGCACCGAGTTAAATATTTAGAGTTAAATTCAGTGTTAAATATTCTGAGTTAAATATTGAGTGTGCTAGAACATTCTCCACTGATCGTGTGTGCGATAAGCTCCAGAATTACAGAATACCCATAATGCACTTTAATATTCCTGGGAAACAGCGAAATGAACATTGAATTTCAGAGAAAATTTTGCATAGTGCCCGCCTCCTGCAACAGGATTGGCCAGAAATATCGGCCTGCTGCGTGATGATTGGGTAATTGTATGAGGAAAAAGAACTTTAATCAACGCACAGAAAATCGACGTAAAGCTATAAAACTAAAGTTATACAATCTAAACAATATAAATTAAGTTGTGAATTCGTTCCTAAAAACTACTTATTTTATAACAAAGTGAATGTTTAACTGAGTTAAAGTGTTTGTTGTCCTGTAATATAATGTTTTTTATAGACGGAAGACGGTTTAAAGCAGTAATCTCACCGCTGTAGGTGATCCTGTGTTTGCAGAGCAGTTTCCCCACCACTCTCTGCAGGCTCGGCAGCGCTGGGTGTGTGTTGTTCCCGGGGTGAAGCCCTATGTGACAGCGGTACAACTGCATGAGCAGCGCCCGGGTTTCCGTCTCCAGGTCCGGTATGATCCGCTCATCGCAGCCGCTGTCCTGAAGCAGTAACCGGCTCTCCAGCGGCACTTCGATCTCATTAATCACGGTTTTAACAGTCCTTCCGTCGACCTCCTCCGTGTAGCCGTCCAGCTCCTCCTCGCGTTTCTGTGGGAAAGTCTGTACTGGAGCTCTAGAACGGAAAACACCACTAACACCGCCGCCATTTTCTACTCCACAATACAGTAAACTCAGCGGAGCGGTCCTCTTCATCATGCTCATACTCATGTCTGTGACTGGCTAGCTTCTTAATAATGTCAAGAAATATCCTTTAAAACTGCGTGTATCTGGAGAAAAACGAGATAAAAGCAGATAATTAACCTACAGATTAAATTACGATAAGTACTCCCTGACTACAGTGCAATGGAAACGTCCAGAAGCAGAACATAAGTCATATAGCAGGAAACTTATCATGGGGCGGGGCCTCAGTCGTGCGTCACGCCTACGTCACTCAACCGGAACATAAACATATTTGGAAATGGAAATGGCCTGTGTACTTCGCTTTCCATTCCTCTTTAAAAGTACAGAAGGGGGTTGTGCACACCTTTGTGTGGTGCATACGTTTGTGTAGTGCATACCTTTGCTCTGATTTAAACAAAGATGAGGCGTAATGCCGAAACCCAGCAGCTTCAAAGGACAGTCAAGACTGAACACAGTGTTAATTACTAAATAAAAACCTCAGACGTTGTCATGGTGCTATTACATTGCTTTCGATAAGATGCCTGTCCAGATCTACCAGTGTCATTTATATTTTTCGTATAAGCATCAGACTGTAAGTTGGAAAAATCAGACCAAATGCAAGTCCTTTTCTTTCTAACAATCACACAACTGCTTTGCCCTGTTTTTAACATTATAAAAAATAATAAGAAATGATATGTTGTAGTTTGTGCTTTTTGGGCATGCATAAATTGGCTAATGTTTAGTTCAAACAACAAAATGACTTGTAGAACATTGAGCTAAAGCTGAAATGTTTGAAGTTTAGAAGACCCTGAGATTGGAGCTGATGTATATTATAATTATTATAATTATAATTATACTGGTGTAGGTGTGTAATAATAATAGTAATAAGGAGGAGGAATAAGAAGATAGGCCACATTTTTTTAAAGCATGAATTAACTAAGTAATAAATTGTGTGTGTGTTAGGGAGGGCCTAGGGGGGTAAACGGCACACTTATATAGCACTTTTATCCAAAGCGCTTTACACTGCGTCTCATTTACCCATTCACACACACACACTCACACACCAATGGTAGCAGAGCTGCCATGCAAGGTGCTAACTTGTCATCGGGAGCAATTTGGGGTTCAGTGTCTCGCCCAAGGACACCACGGCATGTCGAGTCATGTGGGCCAGGAATCGAACTGCCAACCCTACCCTTCTGCACCTTTGTGCATTGTGCTCATTACAAGCATGTTCTTATTTTTCTTTGGGTAGCATTTGCATTTTCAGAGAAAGCTAATTTTGAGGAAAGCATCTTTGGCTTGTTTTTTCATATTGTTCCTAACATGGTCAGCTGTCTCTTCTCTACCTCAACACCAAGGCAGTAGGATGTGAAGAAGCTGTGACATGTTGTTAGGACTTTGTAGCCCTTTGCTCATATCTAGCACCGTCCTCATCCACCAGTTCTTCTCAGTGCTTTCCACATCGCTTCCCAATTTAAACTGCATATTCCATGCATAGCTTGATTTGACATCACAGGCTGTCCATATATTGATGCCATATTTTGCAGGCTTATTCAGTATGTACTTTTGGAAAGGACATCACCCTCTGAATGGAAAAAGATGTTCATCCACTGTTACATGAGCACCAGGATTGTACAGGATAGGTATAATGTCCACCCATTTGTCCCATACTTCCCTGATTGCAGCTAGCTTGTCTGTTTCACATTGACCGGGCCTGCTATCACAATTATCAAAGGGAATCACATGGGAAATTATATGGACTGCTTCCAGACACATTAGCTGCATTCATGCATGTCGTAATTACTGTAATTAGGGGTTACAACTTGCAAAAAGCGTTCATCTCCTCATAGAACTTGTAATTACAATTGGTAAACCAGGAATTTCCGGAGAGCTCCAACTTGTACCACCTGACCGCTGCAACCTCACGTGTAAACAATAAAAACACTTAATTACACTACCTGATGCGATTTCTGTGTTCTTGAATATGTAGCAATTACAGTTACATTTACAATAACAATAGCACAAAAATGTGATTTAATGTTGTAATTATGCATTTTGCATCATCATCTCACACGGATTCACTTTGGCATATTGAAACACATAATTCCGAGTCCGAGGACGTGAACAGCTCTGAGTGGAACATCTGGATTATCATCTAGTAATTATGGTAATTCCGACATGGCATGAACACAGCGATTGTTATATTTAATATTGGCCTGACATTCTCTTCATTCCATAGACTTTTGACTTATACATGCCAGCGAATAGCAGCAGTCTATGGTATGCATGCAAGTCAACACGATCCAGTGGTTTTCTCATGAAAAACATGAAACCACTTCAAATTGTTCATGTCCAGTATAATCTTCTCAGCTCTTTCCAGTATGAAGCTGCCTGCATGCTTGAGTGACAGCAAAACCTGTAGGACCTGAAACCATTTTGATCACAGTGGAAGCTAAAAGTCTGTCTTGGCTTTAAGCTAATATTTAAAATATTAATTAAAATATTAGCTTAAGCTAAGCTAATATTTATTATGTAGTGGAGTCTGGTTATTGCTGTAGAAAAATAACTGTAGAACCTGAAGACATTCTTCCTCCAACACATGATCCGTCTTTTCACTCTGACTCAACTCATATGTGTGTGTGACTCAGCATATAGTTGAGTTATCTGGTCTGCTTATGATCTCTCTCTCTCTCTCTCTCTCTCTCTCTCTCTCTCTCTCTCTCTATCTCTCACACACACACACACACACACACACACACAGACCTAGCAGTTCAACCCTCACCCAGAAATACACACACACAGTTACAGACACACCTCTCTAACACCTGACTGTTTACTCACACGCTATTTGAATATTAAATGGATGAATATTTAATGTGGATCATGTTTATTAATGAGCAGTAGATGAACTATAGTTGACGAATATTACACAAATATTTTATAAGAAATGTTAAAGATGCTACAGTATTATTAGTATTATTAGTTTCCTGTGTATGTTTCATACTAATATACAGTAATTTAAAAAAAACAGATAATATATATATATATATATATATATATATATATATATATATATATATATATATATATATATATATATATATATATATTTTAGATTTTAAAATGAAGAGAAATAAGAAAGAGATGGAAAACTACATGATCATGATGACCCACTGGATTAGGACATTTTTATTTAATATAATTGTAAAATAAGGCACAAGTGCTTTTCACACCATGGTGCTGCTGAGTTCTGGATTGTGATTGGTCAGAAGGAGTTGATTAATTCTCTATAGCAGCAGCTCTGACAGTAGCATAGGTTTAGATTAATGCGTTATTGTTTCTATAGTAACCGCTCATTCACAGCCATTACAAAAGTTTCTCCTGTTAATCTTTTCTTAGTGAACTTTAGACTCCTGTGTGATTCTTCTAGTGACACTATTTTACCATGTTAATTCATTCAAATATTCACTGTCTTTTTCCTTTTATTAGTTTTTGAAATTTAAACTTGTAACATCCAATAATATTTCTCTCTCTCCCCCTCTCTCTCTCCCTCTCCCTGTCTCGCTCTCTTTCTGTCTCTCTCTCTCCCTCTCTTTCTCTCTCCCCCTCTCTCTCCCTGTCTCTCTCTCCCTGTCTCTCTCTATTTCTGTCCCTCTCTCTCTCTCCCTCTCTCTCCCCTTTCTCTCTCCCCCTCTTTCTCCCTTTCTCTCTCTCTTTCTCTCTCTCTCCCTTTCTGCCCCTCTCACTCTCCCTCCCTCTCCTTCTGTCCCTCTCTCCCCCTCTCTCCCCCTTCCTCTCTCTCTTTCTGTCCCTCTCTCTCTCTCTCTCCCTCCCTCTTTTTCTGTCCCTCTCTCTTTCTGTCCCTCTCTCTCTCTCTCTCCTTCTCTCTCCCTCCTGGTCTCTCTCTCCCTTTCTCTTCCCCCCTCTCTCTGTCTCTCTCTCTCTCTCTCTCTCTCTCTCTCCACAAGAATAAACAATTCAATTAACAGATGTATTACAGGAAGCTATGCAGTATTTGATTAATTTATATAATCCCTCTGCAGGCATTGTTGGTGGAGTTGTGGGCGGACTTGTTGGTGGAGTTGTTGGAGGCGTTGTTGGTGGAGCTGTTGGTGGAGTTGTGGGCGGACTTGTTGGTAGAGCTGTTGGTGGAGTTGTTGGCGGAGTTGTTGATGGAGCTGTTGGCGGAGTTGTTGGTAGAGCTGTTGGCGGAGCTGTTGGCGAAGTTGATGGTGGAGTTGTTGACAGAGCTGTTGGTGGAGTTGCAGTTAGTTTTCAGTAGAGTTTTACAGAATTCAGTTTGCAATTTTTCGCAGGATTGTTGTCCCAGTTTTTGTCTTTGATTACTGGGCCCCATATTTGACTTGTAAATAGGAGCAATGATGTGATTACTGAATGGTGGAGATTTAGTTAAATTGGAATGGGGATTGGTGTGGAGTTTGGATTTTATGGAAGGCTCTGCGTGCTTTATCTGTGAGCGATTGTACAGCCAGGTTAAAGCTCCCTGTGCTGCTGAGGGTTACACCGAGGTAAGTGTGTGATGTTTTCTGTTGGAGTTGCGTGTTCCCCAATGTGATGTGTGTGTGTTTTCCTCGCTCTGTTCTGGAACACTTTGGTGCTACATTTGCTCTGGTTCACTGATAGAGCCCATTTACAGCAGCACTCGTCTAGTATGGAAATGTTCTGCTGTAGAACCTCTGCTGTACGAGACAGCAGAACTAAATCATTTGCATAGAGCGGGAATGTGACCTGGGTGTGGTGGAGGATGAGACTTGGGTGTGGTGGAGGGTGAGACCAGGGGCTGTGGAGTTCTCCAGCATTGTAGCCAACTCACTGATGAAGACGTTGAACAGAGTCAGACAGAGACAGCACCCCTGTCTCACCCCATGCTCTTGTTTAAAGAACTCTGTTCTTTTCCGTCCAATTTTTACTGCACACTCCTTTCTGTGGTACACTGATTTAATGATATCTTAGACTTTCCCTTTGATAGAGGACTAGAGGAGTTTGAACATCAGTCCTTCATGTCAGACTGAGTCAAATGCCTTCTGAAAGTTTACAATGCAAAGATTTTGCCCTTTTTGTTTTTGATAGTGGTGTTAATGAGTGTGTGTAGAGTGTAGATGTGTTTGGGTAAAAATCCAGTCTGGTTTCTATTTAGGACGTGTTTTTGAGTGAATATGAGAATGCGTGTATGAAGAATACTAGAGAACATTTTACCCAGACCGCTGCTAACTCTAACGCCTCTGTAGTTTCTGGGGTCAAATTTGTCACCGTTTTTCAGAAAAGGTGTAAATGGTAAATGGTCTGCACTTATATAGCACCTTTTAACCATAGCGGTTCTACAAAGCACTTTACACTGTTTCTCATTCACCCATTCATACACACTTACACACCACTGGTAGCAGAGCTAGCCCTCACCCTCAGGCTACAAGTGAAGTAAATGATAGTGGTGTTGCTGTGGGTGAGAATGGTGATGGCTGATGAAAATACAGTTATAGTAGAAGTAAGTGGAGAAGGTGCAGAAACAGTGATTGGTGAGGTAGGTGGGAACGAAATTAACCACAACCTCAAACATCACAGGGCTTTGAAATGAGTAATGACAATGAGATAGTAGCTGAACATGGTTGTTCAGATATTTCTGACATTGGTTCCCAAGTTATGTGTATACATTGAAGGAAATAAACAATTTCTTGGATGCAACTTTTGGGAAAGTAGTTAGTAATGGTAGTTAGTAGTAGTTAGTAGAAAAGTAATTGAAATTAATGATTTTTTCCCAGATGTGGATAAATTTATTGATTCGTTTTTGTTACTACTGAGAAAAGTAAGCTATGATGAGCTAAGAAAGAAGAAGAGATTTCATTTGAAGAAACTCTTAACATAATCATGTCAGGGAAAACCTCATACTTCACATAATTAAGGAAATGATTGAGCTGCACAGGGTGTCTCTTCCTATGGTTTCTAGTTCTATCCCTTTTATCTTTTCTTTTTTGTGGAGTGTTTGCATTCATGCAAATGGAGCTATAACTTCACAGGTGGTGGAAATAAGAAAAATGGCAGTAAATTTTCATGCAACATTAAATAGTAAAGAACCATGTGACTCTAAAAGTACTGAGGAATTATTCCATGATTTCCCAAAGTTAGCAGATGAACAGAAAAAAATGCGGGACAATGAAATTACTTTTAAGGACCTAAAAATAGATATAGATGGACTGCCAGTTGACTTTTATCAACAATTTTGGAATGTAGCTGGAGTGGATTTATATGAAGTACATTTAAGTTGTTTTAAAGAAAAGTCACTTCCTTTAAGTTGTCAATATGCCGTCCTCTCATTGTTACCAAAAAAGGGGGATTTATTATGACTGGATTATAAGATGCTGCCAAAATGTTTGGTGAAAAGAATTAAGTATTGTTTACAGTTTTTGAGTGAAAAAGATAAAATGTATTGTGTTCCAAGTAGGTCATTTATAGATAACATTTTTGTGTTAAGGGACCTGGTTGATTTTAGCCACCTTAATAATAGTAATCTTGGTATTTTATCATTAGACCAAGAAAAGACATTTGACAGGGTGGTTCATGGGTATATTTTTTATGTTTTAAAACACTGGTTTTGGTTAAACATTTTATCATATGTAAATTATTGTATTCTAATGGATTTATCAGTGTACCATCATGTACCATCTAGCAGAGGGCAGGTGGGCTTGGATTTGACAAACACCTGTTTTTGATGAGATTGGTAAATATGAATTTATCTGGAATTACACCATTTTATCAGACAATGTTTTATGTTTGGAGGAATAGTTTAAAGGTGGACAGAGATATGAGCAGTTCTTTTCACTGAGCCTCTGAGGAACCATTGTGTATTTATAACATGATCCAGACAAGTCTTTTGTCCTCAGTAAGTCTGCTAAGGAATGGGATTGTGAAGCTGGGTCACCAAATGGATAAAGATGGATGGAAATCTGTGGACACTATTAAGGAAGGGACTGGTTTATGATCATAGAGACTTGCATCAAAACGGATAGAGGAAATTTATCTGGTAATACAAAGCACTTATAGAGAAAGTATAGCAAGAGGATAAATGGCAAACCAGAGCGACAGAAAAGCCTTTCCAAGGATTGGTATTTAGCTGCTAACGTGTGATGAGAATGAGGGTGAAGTTGTTGATTCAATCCTGAATTTCCGTACTCCTCAGTTGGACTATCTGGATTGTGCTTCAAAGAAGGCACTTTACCACACAAGAGTTAAGGTGCTGCATCAGAAGTCACTAAAGAGACAAAAAGCCTCAACATGGCTAGGTTTGTTGCGGCCAGACATCCTTGTAAGAGACAGGTGGAGGACCCTGTATAAACTCCCTGTAGAGAAGTGTACTGCTGATTATTGAAGATTACTCACGGGACCATAGCTGCAGACACGTGGCACACCTGAATCCAGCAGTGGGTGGGTAGTGTAAGGTTTGTGGCGAGGGAGAAGATTTAGAGCACATGTTTTTAAAATGTATTAGATTAAATAATCTTTTGAACAGGTTGCACAGGTTGAGTAGCATTTAGTACACTATATAGGATGATAATATGTGATTAACACTCTAATGAATCATTTCTCCTCTGAGGCTTTTACCGAGAGCTATTTATAATGTATTTCTACAGCGTATCCCAAAAGTCACACATAGAGGATTATGTTTCCAGCACGAGGTTGGTTGCGTCAGTGGATGTTGGTCTACGTCCAGTTCTTCTCGGTTGGTCCACAACTTCCAGCTTTTTAATATGTTTGGTAACAGAGTGGTGTGCTGGCCATGTTTCCTGTTAAAATCCATCACAACCTTGTGACAGCTTCCTGATACAGACATGAGAGTTTTTTCAATACGTTCTTCTTTTGTCAAAAGCATTACAGACTATCTGAATTTTTTTTAAAATATATCTACATCTACATCTACACACACACACACACACACACACACACACACACAAATATATATATATATATATATATATATATATATATATATATATATATATATATATATATATATACACATATAATAATATTATATTATAATATTAAAATAATAATTCTGTCAGTTTATTCTTATTGAAAGCTCATTTCCCTCCATTCAGTTCGGAGTTCCCCTGAAGCACATTTTACACCCGACCACAGTGACACCACGTCCCTCATGCTGTCATGTTAATCACAGTGACCTTTACTCCAGACTCTGACAGCACAGAATATTTAAATTTAAAATAACCAGGTTTCTGGTTGTGGATTGTAGCTAGATACACTTCAGTAGACACTCTTCATGTTGCTGTGTGTCCATAATGTAAACAGCAGCGCCGCTCTGGCCATCAGTTACAATCCAAACTGGTTCTAAGTGTCACAGAATGTAGAAATGAAAATGTCACCGGATTAACCAACTTTGTCCCATGTTCTCTTTCTTTGTTGCTGAAAAACTGACATGTTTTCTCCTGCTTGCTGTAATTGATTGTTGTAATGCACTTGCTGTGGTAAATAAATCCACACTAAACACTAAACAAATTACAATGTGGTCAACCTCAGCAGCTAGAATCCAAACTAGGGCAAGGAGAAGTGATCATATTACTCCTATTTTAGAATCTTTACACTGGCTTCCCATCAGGTTTTGAGTTGAATTTAAAAATTTTACGCGTGCTTATAAAGCTCTGCATGAACTGCTTCACAGTATTTGTCTGAGCTCTTAACACAGAACACCTCCATGATTCTGCACAGTGCTTTTGGTGTAAAATGGCCTTTACGCTGTATTACCCCTTTTATGTAAAACAATGTGATGTGTCTTTTTATGTTTTTAATTGGTTTTGCTATAGGTTGATAATATTTCTATAAGAATGTTCCAAATCATTCTATGGACTGTTAATTTATGTCAGTAATATATGAATTATTATGGGGTGATTGAGCGACTTTTGATGTTTTATTTGAAGAACAGATTGTGGCAGGAGTGCATGGCATTAGCCATCTGTCCAGCAGGGGGCACTAGAGCACTCAGCCAACGTCCAGGAGCTAAACCCTGCAAGAACCTGTTAGAACTGGAGACTTAGTTATGAGAAATTTCTCCTGCTACTGACGTTACAAAGAAATGCTGAGAGGGAGACAGGTCCAGATCTGTCTAATGCTTACACACACACGCGCGCGCATTCCCTGTTTAGGTGCGGCACATTGGTGTAATGAGGGAAACACAAACTGAGGATTTTCTAATGCAAAAATATCTGAATTCCACTAAACTTCATTTGTTATATATTTTTTAATTCTGTGAAATATAATATTTACAAACACACACAATTATTCACACACACACTCACACACACACTCCCCCACACACACACTCTCTCTCTCACACACACACACACACACACACACACACACACAATTATTCACACACACACACACACACACACACTCACACACACACACACACACACACTCTCACACAATTATTCAAACACACACTCACACATACACAATTATTCACACACATACAATTATTAACACACATACTCACACATACTCACAATTATTCACACACACTCACACACACACACAATTATTAACACACACACCCACCACTCCCCGATGAGAGCCGTGCCAGGAAATTTAAACACACACAGACACACCCACAGACATACACACACACACACACACACACACACACACACACACACACACACACCACTCCCCAGTGAGAGGTGTGCCAGGAAGTTTAAACACACACACACACACACACACACACACAGACAGACACACACACACACACGCACACACGCGTTCATTAAGGAAGTGACAGCAGCACAGACACTGAACAGATCAGGATGCCGGGAAAGAAAGTGTGTATTATTGGATCTGGAAACTGGTATATACTCTTTATATTATGTGTGTGTGTGTGTGTGTGTGTGTGTGTGTGTGTGTGTGTGTGTGTGTGTGTGTGTATTATAAAGTACTATAAGTGAAGTGGCATCACTGTAATGCATTATGTAATGCATGTAATGTAGTGTGTGTGTGTGTGAGTGTGTCTGTGTGTGTGTGTTCATGTGTATGTGTGTTCATGTGTATGTGTGTGTGTGTGTGTGTGTGTGTGTTCATGTGTATGTGTGTGTGTGTGTGTGTGTGTGTGTGTGTTATAGTAGTGTGAATATGGATGCACACACACAGGTTGTATGTGTGTCAGAACACACACAGGTGTAGTTTTTAAAAGAGAAAGGTGCGACTGTGGATCAGGTGGTAGAGCGGGTTGTCCAATAATCGTAGAGTTGGCGGTTCGATCCCTGGCCCACATGATTCCACATACCGAAGTGTCCTTGGGCAAGACACTGAACTCCAAGTTGGCAGGCTAGCACCTTGGTGTGTGTGTGCGTGTGTGTGCATGTGCGTGCGTGTATGAAAGAGGAACAGTGTAAAGCACTTTGTAGAACAGACACTTTACAGTGTAACTCATCATGTGTAACCTGTCTCACTGTCTACAAACTGCTGCGCATGACACTGTGTCAGTTTATTCACATTCTGCTATTGAGTTCTGGATTGTGATCAGTCAGAAGGTGTTGATTTTTTGTCAATAACTGCAGGTCTAACAGTAGCACAGCTGCACATCACAAGTTTATATTAACACTCTCGTTCTAATACCTAATCGTTTCTATAGTAATGGCTCATTGACTCGACTGTGTACAGCAGAGACACATAAACAGATTTTTTTGTAGGTGGAGTTTTTTAGCAACAATGAGACTGAGAGCAGTGTAGTTTCTGTAGGGGAAAGTCTGGATGTCTCAGGTGGAGTTAGCAATCCTCCAACTCCGACATTAGAGCCCTCACAGCGGGGCGAATGAGTGATGATAATCGCAAAGCCAAAGCTAACGCTAAGGCTCACCCCCAGGAGCGCTACTCCTCTCCTCTTCACGTGTCCAACAGGTTTGCTCTCCTCAGTGAAGAACCCACTGAAAAACCTGAAAGAGCTCTGGTTATAGGAGACTCTATCTTAAGGCAGGTGAAATTAGCTAGGCCTTTAGGGTCTCCAGCAGCTTTAGTTAGGTGTACACCGGGAGCCAGGGCACCGGACATAGCAGGTAATCGTAGGGTCTTGGTCAAGCACAGGTTTTCACAGATAGTTATTCACATGATATATGCCTTTGTCAGTCAGAGGTTAAGTAAGTCTACCCAGGTATTTACACTGATTATTATTTACAGGCCCCAGGGCCTTATTCTGAATTCCTTGGTGAATTTGCAGATTTAATCTCGAACATGGTTGTTTCTCTAGATAAAGCTTTAATTGTTTGAAACTTTAATATTCATTTTGAGAACCAAGAAGACCCTCTCAGAACAGCAGTTGTGTTCATTCTACACGCTAGATAAGGTAGCTCCACTTTAAAGGAAAATAATTAGAGAGAAAAAAACAACTTATGACTTCATGAATTTTCTTCATTCAATTCAATTTTAATTCAGTTTATTTGTATAGAGCTTTTAACAATGTCCCAAAGCAGTGTGTGATTGTAAGCAGGTGTGACTGCGAACATGATGGTAGAGTGTTGTGACGGGGATCGTTGGCCATGTTTGAAGTCCATGGTGTGTTTATACTACTGAGGGTCAAAGGCCTTCTTCTCATGTCCTTCTAATCAGTAGTCCAACATTTTAATCACTGAGCTCAACAAGTGTTTGACACAACCCTGAATTCACTACTTCAGCTCCTGCTCAATAACAGACACATACATGCACATGCACACACACACACACACACACACACACACACACACACACACACACAAACAGATGTAACAAATAAAACTTGTTATGATACTAAACTACAGCAAATTTTTTTTTTATATAATTTGTGTGTGTGTCCTCAGGGGTTCGGCCATCTCCCGCATCATTGGACAGAATGTAAAGGCCTCCAATCGGTTTGCTCCACTCGTTAACATGTGGGTCTTTGAGGAGCTCATTAATGGGAGGAAACTGACTGACATCATCAACAAGGAACATGAGAATGTCAAGTACCTCCCAGGACACAAACTGCCCAAGAACGTGGTGAGAACCCACGTGTTGATCCTCTCACAGACTGAATATCAGTGTCTCTCAAACAGACAGTCTGTCTGTCTGTCAGTCCTGCTCTCTGTGTGTTCACCTGTCTATCAATCTGTCTGTCTGTCTATCTCTCTGTATTAGGATATTATAGTGTGTGTGTGTGTGTGTGTGTGTGTGTGTGTGTGAGTGTGTGTGTGTGTGTTCTCTAATCACTGCTCCTGAACTGTATCTCAGACAACTAACAGTAATTAATGGTTTATGTATAGTTCACTATTGCACCACTACACGTAACCATGGCAACAATCTGAAGAGTTCTTCCCCTCCACCTTATCAAGATCTTTTCTATTATTGTCAGGAATCTGATTTATAGAATTATATCTGTGGATAAACTTGGACTTTAGATATTCTACTAGAGAAATTAGAGTACATAAAAAGATCAGACATGTAAACACTATTTTGACATACAGGGCACACAGTCACACACACATTCACTTTAGACATGCCAATCAGAGTACTATGGATGTGTTTGGACTGGGGGAGGAAAACGCAGTACCCAGAGGAAACCCCCGCAGCACGGGGAGAACATGCAAACTCCGCACACACAGAGCCGCCGGAATTGAACCCCATCCCTGGCGGTGTGGCTTAGTGGTTAGCGGACGTGCGCCCATACACACAGTATATTAGCTGGTAATATATAACTAGAATAAGACTAGACGGTGGATTTATGCATGGTGGCTTTATGCACGGTGGCTTAGTGGTTAGCACGTTCGCCTCACACCTCCAGGGTTGGGGATTCGATTCCCACCGTGGCCCTGTGTGTGTGGAGTTTGCATATTCTCCCCGTGCTGCAGGGGTTTCCTCCGGGCACTCCGGTTTCCTCCCCCAGTCCAAAGAGTCTGTAGTGTGCCCTGGGATAGGCTCCAGGTTTCCCCGTGGCCCTGAAAAGGATAAAGTGGTATAGAAGATGGATGGATGAAAGATCAGATGTTGTGTGTGTTTAACAGCACAGTCTTTTATCTCAGATAACTTCATAATATCACTGACTGATTCCAGATTTAGGAATTATTAGGATTATGAATCACTGCTCCTGTTAATAAATAAATAAACATGTATGGAAATTCAAAGGAATGTACTTGTTTCTACACAGATTGCTGTTCCTGACATTACAGAGGCCGTAGATGGAGCAGATATCCTTGTGTTCGTCGTCCCTCATCAGTTTATTGGAAAACTCTGTGACCAGATGAAGCCTCACGTTAAGCCAGGAGCCATCGGAATTTCACTCATTAAGGTCAGAGCCAATCAGTGCTCATGGAATTCAATTCAATTAAGTTTTATTTGTGTAGCGTGTTTAACAGTGGACATTGTCCCAGAGCAGCGTTACAGAAATATATCAATTCAGGATATAGATTTTTCAATGTATGACTTTATCTCTAATGAGCAGCGAGAGGTGACGGTGGTGAGAAAAACTCCCTGAGACGATATGAGGAAGAAACCTTGAGAGGAACCAGACTCAAAAGAAAGCTGTCCTCATCTGGGTGACACCGGATAGTGCGATTATAAATAAATACACCCCTTCTGTAAATGTGCTAATATTACATGCTGAAATAGTGTAGTTGTGTAAGCAGGAAATTCATTACAGTTTCTACAGGAAGTCTGTTGTGTTGAACTTCTCCACTGTTCACTGATGGAGACGCGAGTGCAGAACTGTTTGTGGTAATTGAAGTGCTAAAGCTATCACAGCATAACTGTTCATATGAACTGAGGTCCAGAGGCATCTTTATGGTGTTTAAGTGGAACCGTCCTCAGTAATCTCAGTGATCTTTAGTCTGCATGTGGGACATCCTCAGCAGCAGCATGTGACTCCAACTGATGAGAACTCCAACCAGAAGTAGAGCATCAGGATGGATCAGGCAGGTCCGGAGAGCAGAAGGGGTCAGGATCACTGGCATCTCAGGAGTATCATGTGTTGCTTGACAGAAAGAGAGAGAGATAGAGAAAGAGAGAGAGAGGGAGAGATTATTAGGTATGCTTATTGTACCATAATGGTTAACCCTACTATTATGTTATGGGTCAATTTGACCCATTTCCACATTTGAGAAACTCATTCATTAAGGCCATAGCCTATCAAAGCCCTTGGAGTCTCCCTCGTTAAGAGGTAGCTCTGTGGTTATATTCATCGATTACTGTAGACACTGAACTACTGAATAAAGAAGGTTGTGAGTTCAAATCTCAGCACTGCCAAGCTGCCACTGCTGGGCCCTTGAACAACTGCTCAGTTGTATAATGAGATAAATGTAAGTCACTCTGGTTAAGAGCATCTGCCAAAAGCCATAAATGTAAATGTTGGAAATCAGAATCTCACTTGTTATGATAAGAACCAATCAGAACTTTCAGAAACTCACTCCTTATGTTCAGAACCTTTTGGAAACACACTCATTAATGTCCAGACCAATCATAGCCACTGGAATCTAACTCATTAAAATGCACCTATGGTTTTTCAAATATTACCTTTCATGTAGTGGATTATAGAGCTGTTTGTGAATGTAAAAAGTATGCAAAGTTTCAAAAATCAAAGTGCATGGGAGTTATTGACTCCCAAAAGAAGGAACAGCTGAATCGAGTCATTTGTAATCTACACTAATTTAAACCTACACTAATTTACGTAGGTTTGTAACAAAGATCCCCGCCTCTGGTCTTTACTGGCTGCTTGTAAACAGATGGAGTTGAAACTTGTTATGGTAGTGGGTGTTTCCTTTTCGACACATGCTGACAGAGGTAGACCAATCACAACACACTGGGACATCTGACCAATTAGAGCAGAGTATGCTCTCTGAAAGGAGGAGTTTAGAAGGAATCCTTTAGAACGGATTATTGCATCATTTGTGACGCTGGGGGAAAAGGTAATGCTGCAGTTAAATTATGAACACGTTAAAGTCTTCACCTCGGATGCATTTATATCTATTGTATGAGACCTTTAAAAGAAAATCAGGCACATTTTAAATCCATAATTTAAGATCAGAGCCATGGGAATCTCTCAATGGGTTCTGACTCTGTCCACCTCTCTGTCTGTCTGTCTCACTCACCCTCTCTGTCTGTATGTCTGCTTCACTGTAGGGAATAGATGAAGGTCCATCAGGTTTGACGTTGATCTCTGACATTATCAGAGGGAAGCTGGGGCTCGATATGAGTGTGTTAATGGGAGCAAACATCGCAAATGAAGTTGCAGAGGAGAAATTCTGCGAAACCACCATCGGTACACACACACACACACACACACACACACACACACACACACACACGCACATTTACACAAGCAGCCACTCTACCTCAAAAATATATAAAATAAGACAAAAGAAAACAAAATATTTGATAAGCAACAGTGGATCTGTGTGTGTGTGTATGTGTGTGTGTGTCTTTAGGGGCCATCAATGACCACAATGGCAAGGTGTTTAAGGAACTGATGCAGACGCCAAACTTCCGCATCACCGTGGTATCAGACAGCAACACCGTGGAGCTTTGTGGAGCGCTGAAGGTAACACACACACACACACACACACACACACACACACACACACACACACACACATTTAAGTAATATATCTGATATAAATCTGAAGCTGTGTGTGTGTGTGTGTGTGTGTGGATGTGTGTGTGTATGTGTGTGTATGTGTGGGTGTATGTGTATGTATGTGTGTGTCTGTGTGTGTATGTGTGTGTGTATATATGTGTATGTGTGTGTGTGTGTGTGTGTGTGTGTGTGTGTATTATAAGAATATTGTGGCCGTGGGAGCAGGGTTCTGTGATGGTCTGGGTTTTGGTGATAACACTAAAGCAGCAGTGATTCGTCTGGGTCTCATGGAGATGGTGTCCTTCGCTAAGATCTTCTGCAGCAGCTCTGTCAGTTCTGCTACGTTCCTGGAGAGCTGCGGCGTCGCTGACCTCATCACCACCTGCTATGGAGGACGCAACCGACGTGTTGCTGAAGCTTTTGTCACCTCGGGCAAGGTCACAATCTACCACTCACTGCGTAACACAGTCATTACAAACATTGTACACATGATGCTCTATAATAAACATTCAGTAATGCACATAACAATAACTGGACATTTAAATAATAATACAGTAACTGACACATTTTGAAAATAATCGTAATAACATCACACAATTCAAGATTTCTTGGACAAGCCTCGAATCGGGGTTTGTATTGCCATGTAGAGTTAATTATCTTTCCTTCTGCTCTGCTCAGGTCATGCTCACGTAAACTGGAACTCATACAGACATTTACATGCCTTGTTTTCCTGCTCAGAATCAGAGGATGTTTCTGTTCAGTTTCAACTCCTTTACTGGTTTTATATTATAAATCGGCGTTTATCCATTTCCCCTCAAACTGACTGTGAGCTAGCGTTGGGTAGAATTGAGAGACTGTCAGCCAATAAGACACGAGTATTTCCACGTATTTCCTGTAAGCGCTGTCTGATTGGTCTCGCCTCTGTTCACTGAAGATATAAAATTACAGGCGTCTTCTTTTACTGATGTTCAGTTACGTCATGACAAACCACTCCGAGTGGAGAATTATTCAGAGATAAAGAAAATATATTCGGGGCAAAACGTGATTTATTTGTAAAATACATTTTACTTCATATTGTTATCTTAACAATAAATCTGTAACGCAAGTAATGCGTTTTTTTTGACATTAGTAACTGTAATTACATCCATTTAAAATGTAATGCATTACATTACTGCGTTATCAGAAAAAAGTCATTGCAGTAATGCGTTACACACAACTCTGCAAGGGATCAGGTAAGGTGTGTATATAAGCAGCAGGATGCAAGTGCTGAAAATCAACACAGCTTTTATTTAGGGAAAAACAGAAATGGAGTCCACTGCATGAGTTGAAATACAGTAAAGCAATATCAAAAATGCATAATCCACTCATATGACACAAGGACCAGGAAGTGAAAATAAACAACATATTTATTTATTTATTTATTTATTTATTTGGTTTAAAGGTGAGTGTTTGTGTTTAAAGGGGGTAGTCTAGAGGCTATAGCAAAACCCTGTCTAGGACAGTTCTACTCAAAATTAATCTGGCAACCCAACTCTGAATACAATGAAGTTTCCCCATGTTAATATCGAACCTTTGAATTTAAGTCACAGACTCTGAATAAGTCACAGACTCTGGGTGTGTCACTCTCAGATTCCCAGCATGCACCAGTCTTGGACTTTTGTTTTCCAGGAAATATTATGATGGGTCTTCAGAAAGTCATGTTTTAAATAAATTAAACATATATAGTTTTATCCATCCATCCATCCATCAATCCATTTTAAATAATTTAAACTTAAAGGGTTTTATACACACACAAAATTAGGCAATAAGTTTTCATACACAAGTTTTCACAACTTTTAAGCATTTTTGCGTGTGTATGTGTGTGTGTGCGTGCTGTAGGCTATAGCTGTGCTGGAAGCCGAGATGCTGAATGGTCAGAAGCTTCAGGGGCCTCAAACATCAGCTGAAGTGTATAAGATCCTTCAGAAGAAGAACATGGTGGACAAGTAAGTGATCATCATCAGCAGCAGCAGCAGCAGCACCATCACTGTCATCATTATCATAATTTTCATTCTCAATTGGATCATTTCTTCTAAATATATAGTGATATCTGTTTGGTTTCAGTTTCTTGTCTGTGAACAGGAAGTTCCTGTTAAAGCCCTTCCCTCAACTTGTAACTTTAAACATCAAACACTACAATTAATGTCCAAAATAGTGTTCTTTTGTAAACATCTGGCTGATGCTGGTGCTCAGGATTTCAGCACATGGTTTTATAAGGACACGTCATTTGTGCATCTGCAGTTGCTGTTTTTCTCAGTACGAAATCTAAAAGCCACAGTAGTTTAAACTCCAAACTAATGATAGTTCCTTACTAGTGTCCAGAAGGTTGTGAGTTCCAACCACAGAAGAGCCAGAGAGCCATTGTTAACTTCTTAACCAAGACACATAATTAGTATTTTTATTAATCCTTTTAGTGATTAGTATTTTTATTAAAAAAAAAAAAGTTGCAACTGTTTCCAACACTATGAAGAGTTTGTAAATTTAATTATTTCTCCTTTGTAGCCTTTAAAATCAAATCAAGAAAATTTGTCAAAGGTGTGCATCCTAGACTTTGATTATACACTGAATAGTTCACTTTTTATGTACCATTAGTATAATCATATTCAACATAACCTAAGGAGAAAATGACAATGAGGTAAAAGCGTCTTCAACTGCAGTACTGACACCAATAATATTAATATAATACACATGAAACAGTGTATTTGTTTCAGATTTGCGTCAGATTTGTTTAGAGGGCTTTAATTTCTGTTGAATAGTTTCAGTTTGAGTGAGATTTGCCATCATATCATTTAACCTTTTTACACTTCACCTGTCAAATGTGTGTGTGTGTGTGTTCACAGGTTCCCCTTGTTTGTCTCCGTGTATCAGATTTGTTTTGAGGGCAAAGATGTGAAAGAATTCACCATCTGTCTCCAGAACCATCCAGAGCACATGTGATCTTCTAGAAACATCAAGAACACATGATCCGTAACGAAATCATGAACAGGAACCATACACAACCATAGAAACATGTGACCATCCAAAATCCACAAATTATCTAGTACACCTGATACTCTAGAACCATGAAGAGCACAGAATCATCCAGTAGTGTCATAGCCCCCAGGGCCAATTCCACCTTGGACCATTAGAGGGCACCCCAGTTCCCCGTGTGGAACTACTTTATTGGGTTAACACAGGGAACAGGCACATTACGGACAAACACGGGCAGAAGACACATTAGGAACCACAAATATCAGAACTTAATAAACTAGAAAATAAACACTAAGAAAAATGCTAAACAATCAAAAACATAGTGCCAATAACACAAACATAACAAACACAAGAAAACCAGAACCTCAAACATAACCTGACATGAGTTACTGCTCCAGGAACTAAGGAAGAACCACATGGAACCTAAATAGAGCACTAACCAATCAGGGAAATAAGTAACACATGAGTAAGGTTACACAGAAAATGGAGGGAGACAACAGAGGAAAAAGTACTACATGGGGAACAGAGGTGCCATCTAATGGTCCAAGGTGGAATAGCCCCTGGGGGCCATGACCAAGTACCTCTTCCAGAACCTTCCAGATAATGTGCCCTTTCTAGAACCTTCCCAATAATGTGTCCTTTCTAGAACCATCCAGATAATGAGCCCTTTCTAGAACATCCAGATCATGTGCCTTTTCTAGAACCATACAGATAATGTGCCCTTTCTAGAACCATACAGATAATGTGCCCTTTCTAGAACATCCAGATCATGTGCCTTTTCTAGAACCATACAGATAATGTGCCCTTTCTAGAACATCCAGATAATGTGCCCTTTCTAGAACCATCCAGATCATCTGCCCTTTCTAGAGCCATCCAGATCATTTATCATTTCTAGAACCATCCAGATCATGTGCGCTTTCTAGAACCATCCAGATGTAACTCTTTCCAGACATTTTCAGAACACAGGAGCTGAACTGTGTTCAGAAACCTTACTGTAGCGCTGCCAAACGCACAACATTATAGTTCCACTACAGACTAAAGTCCACTGAGCACACACACAGAAACTCACACAGATTCCACCCAATAAAAGCATTACAAACGCACATGAGTAGCAATCTTAGCTTGTGCTGCTGCTTCATATGCATAAAATTCAACATTATTGCACTTTTCAAACACTGGACCAGTGGATTCTGACTCAAGCCCTGAAGATGTGTAGAGCTTGTTGTTCAGAGTTTTGCTCAGATTAGACAGTGTTCTTTCCACTACTTTATTTACACTGCTGTTTTAGTTTGTGTTTTATTAGATAATGATTTTGCTTTTGTTGTTTTTACTGAATTGATCAAGATATAATCAGAAATCTTGCACTAAACTAAACTAAACACTGTCACATATATCACCTTAGTCCATGTTTGTGCATCATTAAGTAATACAATGTATAACACATTTATAATAATGATTTATTTTAATGCTTGTATAAGGTACATCTTTAAAGCTGATTGATTTAGCTGAAATACTCACAATCATTTCCAAATCAGAGAATGATAAATGTTTTAGCAAAGTCTGAGTTTTAATACTGATAATAAAAGTACACTATACAAGTGTAAATACAAACATGCCTTTCTTTTCTTCTGTAAAAATATTGCTTTCTCATCTCACCAGCAGAGGACACGCTGCAAAACACATGCTGTAAATAAAGAACTTTATCAAAGAGAGCGTGATGGAAGAAAAGTAAAATGGCAGATGAGATCAGACAACTGGGAAAATGGCAAAGTTGGCGATTCCACACTCATTCCTGTTTCTCGCCATCCTGACATAACCCTTCTCTCCCCATGCTATACCCCAACTGAGAGAGAGAGAGAGAGAGAGAGAGAGAGAGGGAGCAAGAATGAGACAGAGAGAGATAGAGAGACACAGACAGAGAGAGAGAGAATGAGACAGAAAGAGACACAGCGAGAATGAGACAGAGAGAGAGAGATATTACAATAAATTACATCATCCAGTTGCTGACATGAAGACATTTAAAAAATTGTGTGTGTCTGCATGTGTGTGTGTGTGTGTGTGTGTGTGTGTGTGTGTGTGTGTGTTTAACCTGTTTTTAACCAGCCAGTAATCCTGCCCTCCTTCAGTTCCATATCCAACCACTAGAACAGCGTGATTCACTGTCCGAGGGTCACACAGAGGATCAGTATAAATCCCTACACACACGAGCACACACACACACACACACACACACACACACACACACACACACACACGATAATTACAGGTAATTGATGATTGTCTTGTCATTTTGAGCCTCATATTTATTCTTTTAGTAAACTTGTGTGTATATTCTTCTTCAAACTGAACTGAAGAAGTGTTTGTGATTGTCTTTGATCTCGTGCACAAATTGGTGAATGTCAATCAGTATTTATTACCAGGTGTGTTCACAACACCGGTGATTTATATTTAGCCACACCCACAATACAAAGAGAGCTAAAAGAACAAAGGTTGCTAAACAGCACAAGAGCATATTAACTCTTCATTAACTATTTCTCTGTTCATATCTGTGTGTATGTGTATGTGCATGTGCGTGTCTGTGTGTGTGTGTGTGTGAATGTGTCTGTGTGTGTCTGTCTGTGTGTGTGTGCGCATGTGTGTGTGTGTGCATGTGTATGTGTGTGAGAATGTGTTTGTGTGTGTGCATGTGTGTATGTGTGTCTGTGTGTATGTGTCTGCATGTGTGTGTGTGTGTGTATGTGTATGTATGTGTGTGTGTCTGCGTGTGTGTGCACGTGTATGTGTGTGTGTGTTTGTGTATGAGTGTATATGTGTGTGTCTCACCACTCCTGTATCTGTGGAATGAGGCCAATTTAGCATTAATTCCAACAGAAACAGGTCCAATCAGAGCCACTGTGTTCAGCAGCACCGACTCATTAACCTGAGGAAGAATCTGGAAACTGGAACAGGAGCCAGCTCTGCCTTGTGGAGAATAACGACACAACCCCTCCTACACAAAGATACACAACATTAATACAGCACATACATTATTAACACAACTTTAATACAGCACACACACCATTCATATTAACACATAGCACAACTTTAAAGTTTTGCCTCTTTCTGTTCTCTCTCTCTCTCTCCGTCCCCGAGTTCCTGTCTATTCCTGAGTTCCTGTCTCTCTCCGTCCCCGAGTTCCTGTCTATCCCTGAGTTCCTGTCTCTCTGTGCCTAAGTTCCTGTCTCTCTCTGCCCCTGAGTTCCTGTCTCTCTGTGCCTAAGTTCCTGTCTCTCTCTGCCCCTGAGTTCCTGTCTGTCTGACCCCGAGTTCCTGTCTCTCTGTCTGAGTTCCTGTCTCTCTCTGTCCCTGATCTCATATCTCACTCTGTCCCTGAGTTCCTGTCTGTCTCTGTCCCTGATCTCAAATCTCACTCTGTCCCTGAGTTCCTGTCTACCTCTGTCCCTGAGTTCCTGTCTCTCTCTCTGTCCCCGAGTTCCCATCTCTCTCTGTCCCTGAGTTCCTGTCTCACTCTGTCCCTGATCTCATATCTCACTCTGTCCCTGAGTTTCTGTCTCTCGCTGTCCCTGAGTTCCTGTCTATCTGTCCCTGAGTTCCTGTCTGTCTCTGTCCCTGATCTCAAATCTCACTCTGTCCCTGAGTTCCTGTCTCTCTCTGTCCCTGAGTTCCCGTCTCTCTCTGTCTTCTTGACCATGTGTTTCTCACTCAGTGATGTTATCGGTGTCTCAGTGTTATGACCTTGTGTTGATAAGGGTAGAAGGCATCTGAGTCGATTCCTTTATTGTGTATAACATAATTGAAAGCTTTAGTCATGAATCCTCCTTTACAGCCATGGTTCCCCTCCTTTACACTGCAGTCCACCAAGTTCTGTGCACTCAGAGGAACCATCCGACCCATCTTCTTCACCATCTGAGCTTCTAATGCTCCAGCTGCACTGAATGCCCAGCATGATCCGCACATACCCTACACACACGCACGCACGAACACACACACACACACACACACACACACACACACAAACAGATCAGCGGTAAAGTAAACTATCAGTTTTTTATTGCTCTCTCTCTCTCTCTCTCTCTCTCGCTCACACCCACACTCACACACACACTCACACACACACACCTGGTTCTGTACAGGGCTGACGAGGCCCTTCTCAGTCCAATCCAGTCTGTCTGGGACAGGGGAGTCACTCAACAGCTTGAAGTTCTTGTTAGTATCCAGAAGAACATTCTCCATCCTCAGACCATTCAGCTTAGCATTAATTTCTTCTGCTGTCTGCAGACATAAATACAAACGTAATTATTTTTTACATTTATATATTGCTTTTAACAATGGACATTATCACAAACCAGCTTTACAGAAATAAAAACTAAAATGTATCCCTAATGAGCCACCAGAGGCGACGGTGGTGAGGAAAACTCCCTGAGACGATATGAGGAAAAAACCCTGAGAAGAACCAGACTCAGAAGGGAACCCGTCTTCATCTGGGTGACACCGGATAGTGCGATTATAAATAAATACACCCCTTCAATAACTACACTGTATAGTCAAAAACTGCTGATTGTGTTAACTAGAACTTGAGTATGAGCATCATTAGAGTTTTAATTTTAAGTCTATCGTATCAAACTGAAGTTATCATACCATGTCTGACAGGTGATTGGTCCCCATGGTGAAGCTGTGATGTCCTTTATTGTGCTTCATCACTTCCACAACGTTCTGCTGCCAAATAGATCTCCTGAATACTTCTTCACCCTTCACACACACACACACACACACACACACAACACACACAGACACACACACACACACACAACACAGAGTTCAAACACTGAGTCAGAGACAATAACACACACCAGTGTACTAACTGTCATTACAGATCCACATGTGATAATGTACATGGTGTGTGTGTGTGTGTGTGTGTGTGTGTGTGTGTGTGTGTGTGTCTATGTGTGTGTGTGTGTGTGTGTGTGTGTGTGTGTGTGTGTGTCTGTGTCTGTATGTGTGTGTGTGTGTGTGCATGTGTGTGTGTGTGTGTGTGTGTGTGTGTGTGTGTGTGTGTGTGTTCTCACTGCATTGTTGTATTTTTTATTGAACTCCGTTTTCCAGGAGATCCAGTATTTGTCCAGCAAATTCATTTCACAGCAAACATGAGATAGGAGCAGAGCCATACACAGAATACACACCATTGTCCCTGTAAACACACACACACACACACACACACACATACACACAGAGTAAAACACACATACTGTAGTTAAAACCACTCACCACAGTGAGGCCTAAAGAAGTGTCACAATAACGGCATCTTATTACTTCCTTTAACACCAAGAAACTGCAGACTCTTTTTCACGAGAGAGAGAGAAAGAAAGAGAGAATGAGAGTGCTTCTCTAAGCTCTAACCACAGTTTTGCTATCAGAAACAAACCAAATGCAGTCACACACCTGCTGCAGCTAAATTCATCTCTGAGCTGCACATGTTCAGAATCCAACTACTGCTCTGATCTTGTAACGATATGGGACTGGATGCGGGAGCAGTTGCAGATCAGTGTCATTATTTTCAACACAGCAGACAAAACACAGGAAACGCGGCCTATACTGAGCAAGATTAACGAGGTTAAAACAAGAAACTGGATGCGAGGCAGAGAAGAGAGCAGGACATGTAAACAAGACCGCTTAGCATACTAAACGTATTCGTCACTACATTCATTCATTCAAACACTGATTTAATACTGCGCGAAGTGCACAGCAACACGAGGTGTTTAAATAACAAACACAATCAAACTAAATCACAGACACAAGGAGTAAATCAAGACACACCCTCGGACATCAACCAATGCTTAAACAGGGGAAGAACCAAAACAAACAATGGCACATGTCCATATACAAGAGTCTCGTGCATGCGCGCTCTCTAAAGCCGCTCGTGCATGTCGACGCCGCAGTGCCATCTGCCGGCAGGAGCTTAAACAGATCTCATTTCACTGTACACTCACACTGTTTATTTACTCTATTTCTCATTTACCTCTCTGTTTTATTTTATTTTAGTCTACTTTATTGTGTAAGTGTACATAGTTGTTATTAATTATACTTATACTTTTGTCCTACACTGGCACTTTTAATTCAATTTAATTTTTATTATTATTCTTTTTTAAATTCTCTTTTCTTATCTATATTGTATGTAAACAGTCATGCCAATAAAGTACTTGGAATTTTAAAAAAAAATTTATAGGAAGAGAGAGAGAGAGAGAGAGAGAGAGAGACAGAGAGACAGAGAGTGAGGGAGAGAAAGAGAGAGAGACAGCGAGAAAGAGAAAGAGAGACAGAGAAAGACTGAGACAGGGAGAGAGAGAAAGCGAGTGACAGAGAGAGACAGACAGAGAGAGAGAGAGAGAGAAAAAGAGAGAGACAAAGAGAAAGAGAAACAGAGACAGAGAAAGATTGAGACAGGGAGAGAGAGACAGAGAGCGCGAGAGAGAGAGAGCCAGGGAGCGAGAGAGAGCCTGTGAGAAGTATAAAAAACAATACTATGGAAATGGACAATTTACACTACTACTGAACATTTTCACTGAACACAGTACAGCACTGCTTCATCTCACGGCACCGAGACTCAGGTTAAAACCATCACCTCATCTTATACCCTCATCTAAAATTATTTAGAAAGGTGTGGGTTGTTGGGAGTGGCCAGGAATTTCGTTCAGAGGGATGAGGAAATAGTAAATAAAATCATGGTGTGATCTGTACAGTTCAGCTGAGAAGAATGATGTTACAGCTTAATAGTTTCTGTGATACTTTTTTCCTATAAAGGTGATGTTATAGGCCATCTGTAGCTTCAGAGTCTGGGTTAGTAGTAAAATGGATAATAATATGTGAAAAATAACAGCTTTAGTTTACGCCCTTTAAGTGTTCTGTGTTACACATGCAGAAGTGTAACGCAACGTTTCACAACTTCTGGTGAAATAGTGACCAACGGCAGCAAACATCCAAACCCTCCATTTTCCAACTCATCCATCTGTAGCCCAGATTATTATAATACATCTACCCCTATGTGTGTCTGAAATTTAGCTTTCTGAATGACACAGGGTGCCAGGATGGGTTCGAGGGCCCTTGGTGTTAACACAGACCCGGGGCCCAGTGTGGTCTTAATATGGACCTGTGTACTCCACAAGGCCTACAGCAGCACCTGGACCTGCGTGAGTAGCACTATCAGAACTGAGGACTGACAGGTCATCTAGCCAAAAATGTAATCTACAAAGAAAAAGGCCAGGTCTCAGGAACACAGGCACCTGTTCGTGTTTGGAAACACTGCCCTACCTCTTTACACTACTATTACCTGAGTATCAGTGCTGCAGGAAACTTTGATCTGGGAGTAAAACACTAAACACGAACAGCTCTTTATACAATCAAGAAATATTTAACAAAATAGAAACGCAATTAGAATTTAGTGTAAAATCTTGAAAATGGCATTATGCCTATTATGCCTATAATATCCAACATGTTCAGAGTAAAACACCAACCAGTGCATGCAGGGCAGAATTAGATTCCAATTGATTATACCTGAATATATCTGATTATATCTGATTATACCTGATTATATCTGATTATACCTGATTATACCTGGTGTTATCTTATTATACCTGATTTTATCTTAACATATCTGATTATACCTGACTATATCTGTACACAATATAACTCTAAACTTTTGGAAACATCTCAAAACAAGTAATGAAAACACACTGCAGTATGAAGCCCTGAAAACCCTTCTGTCAGCTGGTCCTGACATATTCAGGGTTAATAATCAGTGTTAATAATAGAATCTGATCATTAAATTAGATAATTGTATGGAAACAAATCACTTTGAAGTCATGAACTGCAGCATGAATTACCTCACAATAAACATCACAGACTCAATATACATACAATAAAAATGATTCTAAACTATTACAGCTGTTTAGATACTGCAGTAACACAACACTAACAAAAACCAAGTCTGCTGACTTTTATCAAATATCAACAGATAAAACATGAACACTACAAAATGTAAAACAACTCACAGGAGACTCTTACCTGTGTGTGTGTGTGTGTGTGTGTGTGTGTGTGTGTGTGTGTGTGTGTGTGTGTGTGTGTGTGTGTTCAGAGATATTCTGTAATTCTGGTTGCAGTTTTTTAGGTAAAAAAAGATCTAAAAGAGGAAGTGTTGAGATGTTTCCTTTTATCAGTTCTTTCCCCTCTCTCTCTCTCTCTCTCTCTCTCTCTCTCACACACTCTCTGTCTCTCTCTGTCTCTCTCTCACACACACACACACACACACACACACACACACACACACACACACACACACACACACACACACACATTTCTGTTTGAAATGTCCACAATTTTACACAATATTTATGAAGAACACCAGGGGGACTTCTATTATCACATTTACTCACACCATCAACATGTATATTGAATATTTTCTGTAAATACATACAGTACATACTACTACTACTAATACTACTACTATTACTACTACTAATAATAATAATAATTCTCTCCGGGAACCGTCACCTTATCGTGGTGGAGAGGTTTATGTGTCCTTATGAACCTGAGGGTTGTGTTGTCTGGGGCCTTGTGCTCCTGGTAGGGTCTCCCAAGGCAAAGTGGTCTCAGGGCAGGGGCCAGACTAAGAATGGTTCAAAGAAACCCTCATGAAGAAAACAAAGAGAGGAGCCTTGACGGACCAGACTCAGGCGGCAGAGGCTGGCTCTGGGGACGTGGAACGTCGCCTCTCTGTGGGGGAAGGAACTGGAACCTTTCGGGAGGTGGAGCGCTACCAGTTAGATCTGGTGGGGCTTACCTCTATGCACAGTCTCATTTCTGGAACCGTACTCCTGGAAAGGTAATGGACTCTATTCTACTGTGGAGTTGACCAGGGTGTGAGGCACCAGGCAAGTGTGGGGATACTCACAAGGCCCGGTTGAGCGCCGTTACATTGGCGTTTACCCCGGTAGATGAGAGGTTCGCCGGGGGTAACCTCTGACTGTTGTCTGTGCATATGCACCAAACACCAGTTCAGAGTATTCTGCCTTCTTAGTGACCCTGAATGGAGTCATGTATGGGGCACCAGTAGGGGACTCCACAGTTCTGCTGGGAGACTTCAACGCGCACGTGGGCAATGATGGAGATACCCCGAGAGGCGTGATTGGGAGGAACAGCCTCCCTGATCTAAACCCGAGCGCGCGTTTGTTGTTGGACTTCTGTGCTAGTCATGGACTGTCTATAACGAATACCATGTTCGAACACAAGGAGGCTCATAAGTGTACGTGGTACCAGAGCACCCTAGGCCGAAGGTTGATGATTGATTTTGTAATCATATCATCTGATCTGAGGCCGCATGTTCTGGACACTCGGGTGACGAGAGGGGCAGAGCTGTCAACTGATCACCATTTGGTGGTGAGTTGGGTCAAGGGGTGGGGGAAGACTATGTACAGACCTGGATAGCCCAAACGGGTAGTGCGGGTGAACTGGGAATGTCTGGAGGAGGCCCCTGTCTAAGAGATCTTCAACTCACACCTCCAGAGGAGTTTTTCTGGCACCCCTGTGGAGGATGGGGGCATTGAGCCTGAGTGGGCAATGTTAAAAGTCTCCATTGCTGAAGCTGCGGCAGAGAGCTGTGGTCTCAAGGTCTTAGGTGCCTCAAGGGGCGGTAACCCTGGAACATCGTGGTGGACACCAGAGATCAGGGAAGCCGTCCGACTGAAGAAGGAGGACTCCAGAGGCAGTTACAAGGGTGTGCGAGAAGTTCGGAGAGGATATGGAGAAGGACTTTCGGTCGGCCCCAAGGTGTTTCTGGAAAACCATCCACCACCTCAGGAAGGGGAAACAAGGAACCATCCAAGCTGTGAACAGTAAGGATGGGACGCTGTGACCTTAACTGTGGAGGTAATTGCATAGTGGAAGGAACACTTTGAGGAACTCCTTAATCCGACTAACATGCCCTCTATGGTAGAGGCAGAGGTGGAGGCTGATGGGGATCATCATCAATTTCCCTGGTGGAGGTCACTGAGGTAGTCAAACAACTACACAGTGGCAAAGCCCCGAGGATTGATGAGATCCGTCCAGAAATGCTGAAAGCTCTGACTGTGGAGGGGATGTCTTGGATGACACGCCTCTTTAACATTACGTGGAAGTCGGGCACAGTGCCCAAGGAGCAGCAGACCGGGGTGGTGGTTCCCCTGTTCAAAAAGGGGGACCAGAGAGTGTGTGCCAATTATAGGGGTATCACACTTCTCAGCCTCCCTGGTAAAGTCTTCTTCAAAGTGCTGGAATGGAAGGTTTGGCCAATAGTCGAACCTCGGATTGAAGAGGTACAATGCGGATGCCATCCTGGTCGTGGAACAATGGACCAGCCCTTTACTCTCGCAAGGATATTGGAGGGGGCCTGGGAGTATGCCCATGCGGTCTACATGTGTTTTGTGGATCTGGAGAAGGTGTATGACCGGGTCTCCAGGGGTTTACTGTGGGAGGTGCTAAGGGAGCATGGGGTGAGGGGTTCCCTTCTTAGGGCTATCCAATCGCTGTATGCCTAAAGCGAGAGCTGTGTCCGGATTCTCGGCAAAAAGTCGGACTTGTTCCAGCTGGGGGTTGGTCTCCACCAGGGCTGTGCTTTCCTGTTTTGCTGTCACCAATCCTGTTTGTGATATTCATGGAGAGGATATCGAGGCATAATCATGGTGGAGAGGGGTTGCGGTTTGGTGGCCTGATGATGTGGTCCTGATGGCATCATTGGTCCGTGACTTTCAGCACTCACTGGATCGGTTCGCAGCTGAGTGTGAAGTGGCTGGGATGAGGATTAGCACCTCTAAATGTGAGGCCATGGTTCTCAGCAGGAAACCGATGGAGTGCCTACTCCGGGTAGGGAATGAGTACTTAACCCAAGTGAAGGAGTTCAAGTACCTCGGGGTCTTGTTCACGAGTGAGGGGTCATTGGAGTGGGAGATTGGCCAGAGAATTGGAGCAGCAGAAGCAGTATTTCAATCACTTTACCGCAGCGTTGTGACGAAAGAGAGCTGAGCCAGAAGGTAAAGCTCTCGATCTACCGGCCAATTTTCGTTCCTACCCTCACCTATGGTCATAAAGAACTAGATCGCAGGTACAAGCGGCTGAAATGGGTTTTCTCAGGGGGGTGGCTGGCTTCTCCCTTAGAGATAGGGTAAGAAGCTTGGCTATCCGAGAGGAACTCCGAATAGAGCCGCTGCTCCTTTGCGTTGAAAGGAGCCAGTTGAGGTGGGTCAGGCACCTGGTAAGGATGCCCCCTGGGCAGTAGTAGTAGTGCTACTACTACTACTACTAATAATAATAATAATAATAATAATAACAATTATACTACTACTACTACTACGACTACTACTACTACTACTAATAATAATAATAATAATACCACTACTATTCAATTCAATTCAATTCAATTCAATTTTATTTGTATAGCGCTTTTTACAATAGACATTGTCTCAAAGCAGCTTTACAGAAATTTCAACATGGTATACAGATATTAAAGGTGTGAATTTATCCCAACTGAGCAAGACACTGAGTGAGAGCGACCCAATAACGGATAAGCGGTTGAGGATGGATGGATGAATGAATGGATACTACTACTACTAATAATAATTATTATTATTATACTACTACTACTACTAATAATAATAATAATAATAATAATTATTATTATAATAATACTAATACTACTACTACTACTACTAGTAGTAGTAGTAATAATAATAATAATAATAATAATAATAATAATAATAATAATAATAATAAGCCTATGTATGGGTATGTGCTTTACAATACTTACAGGCAAAACAATTTAGTGTGAAATATTAAATAAATAATTGTTATTGTATTATTAAAGCAAATATAACAGGTGTTAATTGAGAAATTAACTGCCAATTGCCAGTTAATTGCCAAATGAAAGTGATTAAATCATAAACACTGAGTGTTTTGACATTTCTGAGATGTAAACATGAGGACAAAAATGTCCATGTCCAAAAACTGGCATAAAAATATGATATACTAATTTTTTTTCCACTTTCACTGACTTTAATTTTTACCAGCATCAGTTCTGATCATAATTACCCAACATTCATTCATTTTCAGAATTTTAACCTTTTAAATGCTGGTTTCTTTACACAGTGGAAACATCTTCAAAGTTCAGGAACCTCCTTTGACTGTATACATGGGGTGGGATTTGTGATTTCCAGTACAATATCATTTCTATCTTTCAAACTGTTTACACACACACACACACACACACACACACACACACAATTATAGTTTCATCATTTAATCAGATGGTCTGCAGCGTGGATTTCCCCCATAGGTTAAACCTGAGAGAATATTACACACTTCAGAATTTTTTTTTTTTTAATCAGTGTTTTAAAACCTTGTCAACAAAATAAAAGCCTATTAACATAGAATGCATGATTTTATGCTTAAACGTAACCGGGACTAAATATTGCAGTTTGAACGGGTTTCAATGGGGACATTTCTGTCCTTAAAGTCCTGAGTGGAACTGTTTTGTGTATTTAGTTTAAAATAGATTTATCAAAGCAAATGAGGGCGAAATATTAAAATTCCAATAAAAAACACACCTTTGGCTAAATTTATGCTGTTTGCATTAACACAGACAAAATGATAAATTTTGTCTGTGTGTGTCTGTGTGTGTGTGTGTGTGTGAGAGAGAGAGAGAGAGAGAGAGAGAGAGAGAGAGAGAGATTACAGTAGGAGTTTCTTCGTCCTCATTAGCGGGAGGAAAAATGAAATTTTAATGACCGGAAGTAATGGAAGTGTGTTCCGAATGAGAGCTCCTCTTTTTTTCTGTTTTTGCGCGCGCGATGTGTGTTTGAATAGCTGCATTTATATTATTTGTATTTATATTCGTTGCCTTGTGTTAAACCTGGAGGATCATGCACGCGCCCCTGTGCGCACTTGTTTTGCTCGGTGTGCTCCGTTCTGTTTCCGGTTCTGTGTTGAACTCCTCGGTAACCGGTGAGTCCGCGCGCACCTTGCCGGTGCTGACCGTGAACTATGACCGCGTGCGTAAACCGTTCGAGGTGTGTCTATGGATCCTGCTGGCCTCCTTAATGAAGCTCGGTGAGTTTATTCATCACTCATTCATAATAATCAGACCAACACGAATATTCAAATATGCAAATATATTCATATGAATTATTACACCACTGCTGAGTTCTGGATTGTGATTGTTCAGAAGGTGTTGATTAATTTTCTATAACAGCAGCACAAACAGTGGTTATTATGTACAGGTGAACATCATTGACTGCAGTCCTACAGTGACCACCGCTGAGCAGGTAGAAGTTCAGTGGTGATGATTTATCGTGAAATAAGAATTTGGAGAATGGAAGTTGGACACAGACACAAAAAAATATGATGGAATAAAGAGTTGATTTACAGAGTTGACTTCTGACTGAATTTAGACTGAAGTTTGACCTTCACCTTTACTCTCCTACCAGAGCACTAGGATCCTGGAATCAACTTGTTCTATCTTTTATTTCTCGTGCTAAGACTTAAGGGTGATGGAGCCTTTTCTGTGGTTGCTCCCAAACTCGTGAGGTCCGCTCCAGCTTTAGCTATTTTTAAACTTCTCTTAACACTTTTTTATTATTATTATTTTCTTATGGTGTTATTTAATGTGATGTTTTTTGATGTTTGGATCAGCACTTTGGATCCTTGTTATTTCATGACAAATTAAAGAGATAATCCTGAATTTGAGAAATTTTCTTCTTAGCCTTCAGCATACATGAAGACACGTATACATGAGGCCCCAGTATCAGCATGAGTCAGATGCTGAGGTCCACCCAACAAAAACTGATAACACACACACACACACACGCACGCACACACACAGTAAACATTAATAATGTGAGAAATGTCAGAGTTGAAAATACACACTTACTACACGTGATAAATGTGTAAATAACATGTAAATAACAAATTTCACATGTGAATCATGTGACTTCTGTAAGAGTTCGGGGAACTGACTCTAATATTCTATTCTTTAAGGTATTTGTAATAACTTGTAAATGTTTTACCTTGTCTCTGACATTAGATGGCACCATCTCACACACACACACACACACACACACACACACACACACACACACACTCTCTCTCAATACCTTATGATAAACTGAACCTTCACTAATTGTCCTGTATTTTATTACTGCAGAATGATATGTTTTCAGTATGCTAGCACACTGCTGTCTGTGCTCAGTGTTCGATTTAATTACATTTTGTTTGTGTTTTTTATGATCAAGGTTTTATTGAATTTTAAAAATTTTTACATTTACATATATGGCATTTAGCAGACACCTTTATCCAGAGTGACTTACAGAAGTGCTCTGAAGTCTCCATACCTAAGGAGAAATTAACACTTTTTAGCAAAATGTCTACCAATTTTTATATGCTTATATAGATTATATATATAAATATTTAGATAGCCAGTAAGAATGCTTTTGACAAAAGAAGAAAATATTGAAATGATTCTCATGGCTGTATCAGGAAGCTGTCGCAAGATTGCGATGGACTTTAACAGGAAACACTGTGAGCACATCACACACCTAACTGTTAACAAACTTATTAACAAATAAATAAAACTGGAAGTTGCGGATCAACCAAGAAGAAGTGGACATCCACCAACATCCACTGATGAAGACACGACTGACCTGGTGCTGGAAACGAGACTTTTGGGTCATGCACTAAGAGCACTATCGGTCTAAAAACTGAATATAGTAAGAAAAGCACACATTCAACACTTGTTTTTGTTTTAAATTAAAGTGCTAATATTAGATCTATAGAACAATATTAGAAGCTACACAGGGTGAATTTTTAAACAAACTCGTTTACCTGAGCTGTGTACAATCTGTAAGGGGATAATTATTAAAGCATTTAAAATTTTTATTTCTAACTCTGGCAGGATAAATCTACAGAATTGTAGAGACCTGTCCCCCGCCTGGAGTTCTCAGAGCAGTCCAGCACAGAATAAAATAAAATAGTTTTGTCCTTTAAGATGAATGAAATAAATACAATTTATTGTAGGTGTAATATTTCTAGGCCAATAAATTCCATCTGATTCTGATAGCATTACCACAAATACTTGTTTGCAGAATGTTAAGTTCCACTTGTTAACTAAACACATTGCTCGAGTTGAGCAGGAAATAAAACCTGCCTCCCAATGGGAATCCCTCAGTAAAACCTTCTCTCAGTGATGGAGTTCCTCAAGGTGGTGGAGCACTAATTAACCACATTTTGCTGAAGTTAAGTTTTGTCAGTGCACTCAGGTCTCTCTTTCTCATTCGCTCTCTCTCTCTCTCTCTCTCTCTCTCTCTCTCTCTCGCTTTGGTTCTCAGGGTTCCACATCATCCCTGTTTTCTCCCGATTTGTCACTGAGAGCTGTGTGCTGATGATAGTTGGTCTGATGGTCGGCGTTCTAATTAAGCTCTTGGGTGAAACACTTCCTGTTTTGGACACTGAGCTCTTCTTCCTGTGTCTCCTCCCCCCCATCATCCTGGATGCTGGATATTTCCTGCCTCTGCGCCCCTTCAGTGAGAACATGGGCTCCATCTTGGCACTGGCAGTGCTGGGAACGCTCTGGAACTCCGTCTTCGTTGGGTTGGTCTTATACGGAGTGTGTAAAGTGATCGGGGTCCAGATGGGTGGAGTCAACCTGCTTTCCTGCCTACTGTTTGGTTCCATCTCCTCTGCTGTGGATCCGGTTGCAGTCCTTGCCGTCTTTGAGGAAATTCACATTAATGAGCTCCTCCACATTCTGGTGTTTGGAGAGTCACTGCTTAATGATGCTGTTACTGTGGTGAGTAGATTAAAGGTGCAGTGTACGGAGTTAAAGGTACAGTGTGTGGAGTTAAGGTGTAGCGTGTGAAGTTAAAGGTGCAGTCTTTCTCTAGGTATTGTACCATCTGTTGGAGGAGTTTGCTGGCAGAGACTCAGTGGAGTTCAGTGATGCACTACTAGGTGTGCTGAGCTTCCTGGTGGTGGCATTGGGGGGCATCATGGTGGGCATGGTTTATGGCATAATGTCCGCTGTCACCTCTCGTTTTACCTCACACTCACGTGTCATCGAGCCGCTTTTCGTCTTCCTCTACAGCTACCTGGCGTACCTGTCGGCTGAGGTGTTCCACCTCTCTGGCATCATGGCGTGAGTAATTTATTTATTTAGACTGCAGGACTGTATTTCTATCAGAATGCTGTAGTATGGTGTGTGTTTGTGTGTGTGTGTGTGTAGTCTCATTGCATGTGGCGTGGTCATGCGGCCCTACGTGGAGGCCAACATTTCCCACAAGTCTTACACAACTATAAAATACTTTCTGAAGATGTGGAGCAGTGTGAGTGAAACGCTCATCTTCATCTTCCTCGGGGTTTCCACGGTAGCAGGACCGCATCACTGGAACTTTATCTTTGTCTTCTTCACCATCATCCTCTGCCTTATCTCCCGTGTACTGGGTCAGCTCTCTGTCTGTCTGTCTGTCTGTCTGTCTGAGGGTGAAGCTTCTTTTAATCACACATTAATCACTGTGTGTGTGTAGGAGTGGTGGGACTGAGCTTCGTCATGAATAAATTCCGCATGGTAAAGTTAACAGGTAAAGACCAGTTCATCGTGGCCTACGGTGGCCTGCGGGGAGCCATCGCATTCTCACTGGCCTTCTTGCTCTCCAGTGAACACTTCCCCATGAAGAACATGTTCCTCACATCCATCATCACACTCATCTTCTTCACAGTCTTTGTTCAGGTGTGTGTATGTGTATCAAAAGTACTCACAGAATATCAAAAGTACTCACAGAAAAGCGTGAAGAACTGGGAAATGAGAGTAGGAGATATTAGGAGAACCAGGTGTGCTAGGAGAAATGGGGAAGTTGGGGATGTAGAGGAACTGAAGAACCAGGGAAACATCAAAAACAATGTAAAGTACAGGAGGTTTGTAAACTAGGGAATTAGGAAAGAACTAGAAAAACAGGAAGATCTGGCTTTACACCAGCTCCACCTCTGCAGGACACTCATGTCTCACCTTGTCATGTTAGTAATATAATAAATAATCCTCTTAATGAATTTTCATGTGTTTATTTTGTTTTGTGAAACAGGGAATGACGATCCGCCCGCTGGTGGAGCTTCTGGCAGTAAAGAAGAAAAGACACACCAAGTTTACAATAAATGAGGAAATACATACACAGGTCAGTTTCTCCTGTTAAAATTCTGGATTGTGATTGGTCAGAAGGTGTTGGTTAGTTCTCTATAACAGCAGCTGTGACAGTAGCGCAGGTTTATATTAATGCGCTCGTTCTGATACGTCATCGTTTCTATAGTAACGGCTCGTTCACAGGGACATGTACGGCATGTAATCATTGCTGGGGGCACACGGTGGCTAAGTGGTTAGCACGTTCACCTCACACCGCCAGGGTTGGGGTTTGATTCCCGCGGCTCTGTGTGTGCGAAGTTTGCATGTTCTCCCCATGCTGTGTGGGTTTTCTCCGGGTACTCTGGTGCCCCTGAAATAGAGTAAGCGGTTGAAGATGGATGGATGGTAATTGTTGATGTGGTGAAGTTATTCTTATTCATAAACATCTTCTGTAAGGAGATGTTTATGTAACGTGTATGGAAGGAGTCTCCAGTGTCAGCGCTGTGTAACAGTCAGAGGTAAAGCTGTAAATTTAAGTTTTCTGTTTGCGGTTTCTCAGTAACATGACAAGCTGGTGAACAGGAACTAACTTGTAAATGTAACTATAAATAGATTAAAAGTACCGTGTGTCATTCATAAATAAATAAAAACGGTAATAATTGGCAAATTGCTCTGAAAAGTAATAAAACACTTTACATGCTGTTAAAGGAAACTAATTGGCGTTGGGGTGGTAACTCTGCTTCAACACCACATCACTCACATGTGTTTACTGTGACAGCATAACTTGTGTGTCTGTGTGTGTGTGTGTGCAGTTTCTTGACCATGTGCTGATGGGATTCGAGTGTATCTGTGGTCATTATGGACACCTTCACTGGAAGGACAAGTCAGTAACACACTAAACACCAACAACAATGTTATAATAAGAGTTATGGTAGGGTGAGGGTGTCCCTCTATCCATCCCTCTATCTGTCTTTCTATCCATCCCTCTATCCGCACCTCTGTCCGTCCCTCTATCCGGCCCTCTACCTGTCCCTCTATCCGCACCTCTGTCCGTCCCTCTATCCGGCCCACTATCTGTCCCTCTATCTGCCCCTCTGTCCGTTCCTCTATCCACCCCTCTGTTTGTCCCTCTATCTGCCCCTATCCACCCCTCTATCTGTCCCTCTATACACCCCTCTATCCGCACCTCTGTCCGTCCCTCTATCCGTCCCACTATCTATCCCTCTATCCGCCCCTCTGTCCATTCCTCTATCTACCCCTCTGTTTGTCCCTCTATCTGCCCCATCCACCCCTCCATCTGTCCCTCTATCCACCCCTCTATCTGTCCCTCTATCCACCCCTCTGTCTGTCCCTCTATCCACCCCTCCATCTGTCCCTCTATCCACCCCTCTATCTGTCCCTCTGTCCACCCCCTGTCTGTCCCTCTATCTGTCCTTCTATCCACCCCTCTGTATGTCCCTCTATCTGTCTCTCTATCCATCCCTCTATCTGCACCCTGTGTCTCAGGCTGACCCGGTTTAATAAGCGCTACATGAGGAAGTGGTTGATCTCAGGAGACAGGTCTGAGGAACCACAGCTCATCTCCTTCTATAATAAACTGGAGAGGAAGCAGGCACTGCTAGTGGCTGAGAGTGGAACTGCAGCCAATTTAAAACCATCACTGCCCTCTACTGTATCATTACTGTGAGTAACACACATATACACACACACACACACACACACTATAAAACACAAATATTAAAATGTGTGTGTGTTTTCAGGAGTGCTCAGAGTGGAAGGAAGAACAGGATGAAGATCACAATGGAACAAGAGGCAGCAAACCAAAACATTCTCAGAGCAAACCTGCAGAAACAACAGCAGAGGGTGAGCACTCACGCATGTGCACATACACACACACACACACACACACACACACACACATGCGCACACATACACACACACACACACACATACACACACACACACATACACACATGCACACACACGCACATACACAAACGCACACACGCACACACACACACACGCACACATATGCACACACATTTCTGCTTATCTCTCACTTCTGCTGTGTGTGTGTGTGTGTGTGTGTGTGTGTGTGTAGATGCGCTCGTACAGCAGACACACACTGTTGCTGGAGGAAGAAGAGGTGGAGTGGCGTGAGGCTCAGCTCCACAGGCAGAGAGCACAGATGGAGCGGAGGGTGAGGATCAAACACAATTGTTTATATTAACCCCACTCACTAATTTATACTCCACCCACATGTTTATACTCCACCCACATGTTTAATCTCCACCCACATGTTTAAACTCCACCCACATGTTTATACTCCACCCACATGTTTAATCTCCACCCACATGTTTAAACTCCACACACATGTTTAAACTCCACCCACATTTGTACTCCACCCACGTTTAATCTCCACCCACATGTTTAATCTCCACCCACATGTTTAAACTCCACCCACATGATTATAATCCACCCACATGTTTAAACTCCAGCTACATGTTTATACCCCACCCACATGTTTAAACTCCGCCTCATTATTAATGCTAAGCTCGAATTCTCACTATGTACTGTATTAAAGAAATTTAATCATCTCATTTTAAAATTCATGTGATGTGGTACTCCACAGCTCCAGTACAACCATAGACTCTGTGTGTGTGTGTGTGTGTGTGTGTATGTGTGTGTGTGTGCACTTTCCACAGATGAGTCACTATTTGACTGTTCCGGCTAAAAGGCTCTCCCCCCCGGTCAGGAGAGCAAATGTTATCTTCAGTAAGTAAACACAAGCATCTGGCCATCTTATATTCTAACACTAGAACCAGAACAAGAACTGGAACCAGGAACCAGAACTAAAATCAGAATTAAGAAAAAAAAGAGTGAAAAGATCAGTGCTAAAATCAGAAGTAGAAACATATCTAGACATAGTACAAGAACTAGAGACTAAACTAAAATCTGATTCAAAACAAGAACCAAAACAAATATAGATTTTTTTTTAAAAAAACCTTAGAACATGAACTTAACATACTATGGGACCAGAACCTAACTAAAGTCTGAATAACAACAAAGCAGTAAAGGAACCCCCTCTGGCCTGGACACTCCCTCTTTATGTTCCTCTGAGGATGCAGCTCTTGACCTCTGCTTGATATCATGGACACAGCTGAGAGTGGAGAGGTATGCGCTATGTGGGATTAGAGGTATTATTCCTGTTATCTGCAAAAATTTTGTTATTTTGGCTCCAACTGAACTTGACCTCTGACCTAAACTTGAATGTTTTACTGCTGAATGTGAAGTCCAAGGCCATGGTTTTCTCCCAGAAAAGAGTGGAATGCTCCCTTCAGGTGAAGGGGGAGACTTTACCCCTGGTGGAAGAGTTTAAACATCTTGGGATTTTATTCAAGAGTGATGCAATGAAGAGAGCATGAGATAGACAAATAGATCAGGTCAGCATCATCACTGTAATTAGTGACTGAAAGAAAAAGCTCATAAGTTCAGGCAGTACAGGGCAGACCCAGGAAAAACTGTCTGCTTGGCAATGTCTGGAGATCCCCCTGGAGGAGATGGAATTTGTGCCTTGGAATCAAGAAGTCTGGACTGACCTTCTCTGTGACCCACACCAGGCAAATGAATGAATCAATCAATCAACCAATCAAAACCAGATGAAGAGCCAGAACACAAAACTAGAGCCAAAGTAAAAACTAGAAAACAGGTCAAGAGTCAGGAACAAAACCAAAAGTAGAACAAAATTAAAAACAACAACTTGCAGAATAACAATCATGACCAGGATATGAACTAGAATAAACACTAGAACAAGAACCTAATCCAACATAAAAAGGCAAAAAAAAAAAAAAATGATATCATGGACCAGAACCAGATTCAGAACCAGGTTTGTGTCAGTGGAAAGTTTATCACACTAATGACGTCAAACGTCAGTCCCTGCAGGATTTAGCAATTTTGAGCTCACAGAAATGAACGCAAAATCAAGGAAACGTGCAACATTGGGAGGAGCTTGCAATTTTTCTAATTTTCCACAGATTTGGGCTTGTCATGTGACGTCATCACAATGCACAAAGCCTCTTTAATTCATGTGCATTGAACACGAGTACAGCTAAAAGCTCTCATTTACCAACAAACATCCCTGAGAAAGATCGGGCACTACTATTTAGTGCAACTGTGATTTCACCAATTCAATTAGTTTTCCACAAAAAAGAAAAAAGAACTCCACAAATTGTATCAAACATTCTGAAAAAAGACGCAACAAAACTCCACAAACTCCTGTACGAACTGATACACTGTAAATGTTTAAAAAAAACTGTGTTGAAATTATTTTTCTCTCCAGATAACCCGAGCAGTCCCGCAGTTAGTGAGATCATCATCAGTACAGAGCCATGTTCTCCTCCTACAGACACGGTGAAGCTACTGAATGAAACACAACTGAGACAAGACAGAGTCAAGAAAATCCCTGACAACAAAATCCAGAAGAAACTAGACGACTTCCAGGCGGACCGAGATGGATCCAACATGGCACCTGTGGAGGAAAAGGTCAGAAGCTGGGTGTAAATTTTGGTGTGGATGTGGAGGAGCAGAAACCTCCTCCTCACAATCGAACCAACCTGGAAGTGAGCAAAATTAAGGAGGAAGATGAAGATGCTTCTTGTCATGAGCACATTGTTACAGGAGTTACACAGCACCAAGTCAACACAAACTGAGAGAAATTTATATTCATTCAGAGCTGGTTTTGATAATAATGAGGAAATGATGCATTACTGCACTGTAACAGCATCAGTTAAGACTCTGTGTGTGTGTGTGTGTGTGTGTGTGTGTGTGTGTGTGTGTGTGTGTGTGTGTAAATAAAGTATGTAACAGTAATGTAATATTTATGTTGTGGGTAAAATAAAAGATTGTGTATGGAAATGGGAATTCTGTGATTCTGAGTGCACATTTTTCTCATTTGTAAATTTTAATACTAATAATAATAGTAAATTTTATAATATAGTCAATTCAATTCAATTCAATTCAGTTTTATTTGTATAGCGCTTTTTACAATAGACATTGTCTCAAAGCAGCTTTACAGAAATATCAACATGGTATACAGATATTAAAGGTGTGAATTTATCCCAACTGAGAAAGCCACTGAGTGGCGACGGTGGCGAGGAAAAACTCCCTAAGATGTTTTAAGAGGAAGAAACCTTGAGAGGAACCCGACTCAGAAGGGAACCCATCCTCATCTGGGTAACAACAGATAGTGTGAAAAAGTTCATTATGGATTTATATGAAGTCTGTATGGCGTTAGGAGCAGCCGTAGTCCCAGCAGTCTGGAATTAAAGAAGATTTGAGCTCCATCCAGAGGCAGAAAGGATCTGGATCTCTAGTATCTCCATAAATTCGTGTGGGGCTCAGCGAAAGGAGAGAGGGAGAAAAAAGATAATTATGACTGCGAAGTAGTAGAACAGAATCTAGTCAGGGTAGGCTTGAGTAAAAAAATACGTTTTAAGCCTAGACTTAAACACTGAGACTGTGTCTGAGTCCCGAACACTAATAGGAAGACTGTTCCATAACTGTGGGGCTCTATAAGAGAAAGCTCTTCCCCCTGCTGTAGCCTTCACTATTCGAGGTACCGTCAAATAGCCTGCATATTTTGATCTAAGTAGGCGTGGCGGATCATATAAAACCAAAAGGTCGCTTAGATACTGTGTCACGAGACCGTTTAGTGGGTTTATAGGTTAATAAAAGTATTTTATAATCAGTGTGAGATTTCACTGGGAGCCAATGCAGTGTGGATAAGATCGGTGTGATGTGGTCGTATCTTCTAGTTCTAGTTAGGACTCTAGCAGCTGCATTCTGGACTAACTGGAGTTTGTTTATGCTCCTACTGGAACATCCAGACAGTATGGCATTACAGTAATCTAATCTAGAGGTGACGAATGCATGAACTAATATTTCCGCATCATGTAGTGACATGTTTCTTATTTTAGAAATATTTCTGAGATGAAAGAAGACTATCCTAATAATATTATCTACATGAGCGTCAAATGATAGGCTGGAGTCAATAATCACTCCAAGGTCTTTAACTGCTGCACATGATGAAACAGAAAGACCATCCAGAGTTACTGTGAGATCAGAAAGATTACTTCTAGCTACACGTGGTCCTAGTACAAGTTCTTCTGTTTTATCAGAATTAAGTAGAAGGAAGTTAATTAACATCCAATGTCTAATGTCCTTTACACATTCCTCAACTTTACTAAGCTGCTGTCTGTCCTCTGGCTTCGCTGAAACATACAGCTGTGTATCATCAGCATAACAGTGTAAGATCATTCCATGTTTACGAATAATTTGACCTAGGGGTAGCGTATATAAAGTAAAGAGCAGGGGGCCTAAAACAGAACCCTGTGGAACTCCAAAAGTAACCTCAGTACGCATGGAGAAATCACCATTTACATCTACGAACTGATAACGATCGGTCAGATAAGACCTGAGCCAGGAGAGGACTGTTCCCTTAATGCCAACAACATTTTCTAATCTATCAAGGAGAATAGTGTGATCTATAGTATCAAAAACTGCACTAAGGTCGAGAAGACAATCTTATGATTCTGTAATCCAGACCAGAGTTCAGTAAAGCACTTAGTAATAAACTAAATGTAAACATTCATTTCACTAATTGGCCTTTAATGACGTGTGTTCTTCTCCCAGGAGTGGTCATGGACTCAATACTCACCTTGGAGTCAAAATGATGCAAACAAAACTCTGTGTGTGTTTGTGTGTGTGTGTGTTTGTGTGTGTGTGTGTGTGTTTGTGTGTGTGTGTGTCCTGATGATGAAAACCATCACCATCCCCAAAGGAAGTGATTAAGACTGCTGTGAACAAACATGTTAAAATGACAGACACACCTGCATATCAAACAGAGTGTGTGTAGAGAAGGTCGACTGTGTGTCAAGGAGGACGTGTGTGTGTTGAGAAGGTCGAGTGTGTGTTGAGGAGGACGTGTGTGTGTGTTGAGAAGGTCGAATGTGTGTTGAGGAGGACGTGTGTGTTTGTTGAGAAGGTCGAGTGTGTGTTGAGGAGAACGTGTGTTTGTTGAGAAGGTCGAGTGTGTGTTGAGGAGAACGTGTGTGTTTGTTGAGAAGGTCGAGTGTGTGTTGAGGAGAACGTGTGTGTTTGTTGAGAAGGTCGAGTGTGTGTTGAGGAGAACGTGTGTGTTTGTTGAGAAGGTCGAGTGTGTGTTGAGGAGAACGTGTGTGTTTGTTGAGAAGGTCGAGTGTGTGTTGAGGTTCTCTCTTGTCATGGCTGTGGATTTTAGCGGATCGTGGCAGATGTACGAGCAGGGAGACCCCGAGGAGTTCCTCAAAGCTGTGTGTGAGTTTCTCCATCATTCTTCACTAACAAAAAAATATTCATTATGACATCTATTATGATATTTATGATATTTATTATGACATTTATTAAAAATATTTATTATATTTATTATGATGTGTTGATATTTATTGATATTTATAATGATATTTATTATGATATTTATTGTAATATTTATTATGATATTTATGATATCGATTGTAATATTTATTATGATATTTATTGATATTATTATGATACTTATTGATAATTTAATTTGAATAATTCTAATGATTATCTGTGTAGGTCTTCACTGGATATACAGTATGTAGTCTGGGATTCCTCTCTCTCTCTCTCTCTCTCTCTCTCTCTCTCTCTCTCTCTCTCTCTCTCTCTCTCTCTCTCTCTCTGTCTGTCTCTCCTCACTCTCTCTCTCTCTCCCTCTCTCTGTCTCTCTCTCCCTCTCTCTCTGTCTCTCTCTCATCTCTCTGTCTGTCTCTCCTCACTCTCTCTCTCTCAGGGCACTCACATTCACTCTTGCAGTTTATTTTTTTCCTTCCCGCACTTTCCCTTTATAATTTTACCCTAGACAATTAAAATCACGGTTTATTTAACTGACACTCAGACACAGACTGTTATAACACTAAAGCTGTTCAGTAACAAGTCAAATTCGTGGCTTTAATTTGTTTTTCTCTGTCACTGACTTCAACATAACAGAATAAAAAATGAAGTTAAAATGTCTCTGAGGCTCTCTAGTGGTTGGCTGCAGTAAAGCGTTTACATTTTCAGCTCACCCTGATCCTCCTCAATATTTTCCTTATAATAAGTGTGTTTTATAAAAGTTATCTGGTGATAAATAAAAGGCTGTGGTTGGTGAGATGATTGGCAGCTGAGTCTCTCAACAGTTCTGTAGTAAAGCCATGTTCTGTCCTTCTGTAAACTGTTCTAAATATGGACATAGCAGTTATTGCAGAAACAGTCAGGTAAAGTGTTTAATAGTGACAATAAATGAAATATGATATTTTTATAATACAGTATCAGCAAAAAAATGCAACAGAGTCAATGCAGGAATGTGCAAATATTACAATGGGAGTGGAATGGTGTTCAGTTCAGAGTGTTCATCGGGAGTCTGATGGCTTTGGGGAAGAAGCTGTTACACAGTCTGGTTGTGAGAGCCTGAATGCTTCAGTACCTTTTTCCAGACGGCAGGAGGCTGAAGAGTGTGTGTGAGGGGTGTGTGAGTTTATCCACTGATTATCTACTGTTTATCCACTGATTGTCTACTGTTTATCTACTGATTATCTACTGCGCAATGGTCTCAACTACTCCAGCTGTGTTAAGAAAAGTGTAAGAAGTTTATTAAGAGCAACCTAAGTGGATTTAAGTAAAGCAGAATGTGCTGATTTAGTTTTGAATTATAAACTTGACTGATGAAGGAGGACACTATAATTAAATGATTTTGTCTCACTGTACCACTGAACCTACAGTGAATATAAAAAGTCAAGGTGTTTTTTTTAACCAAGATAATTTCAGATCTTTTTTCACTTTGGATATAAGCGCTATATAAGTGCACCATTTACCACTTTTAATGTGAAATAGAAATCCGCAACATTCAAGTGGAAAACAAATAGAATTGTTTTATTTAAAAAAAAGTACAATAACCTGGTTGTATAAGTATGTACACCCTGTTATAATGTGGCCTGTGCCTGTACTCAGAATGAACCAATCACATTCAATCTCATGCTCAAAAGTAATTATCATACACCTGTCATCAATGAAGTGATTCTGATTAACCCCAAATAAAGATCAGCTGTTTCTGCATGAGTTTTTCATATCTTCCTGAAATTTATGGAGCTTGAAGAATATCCACTTCCTGCATGTGAAAACAATCTCTCAAATTCTTCACATGTCTGGGATATGGGGTGTCTAGATTGAAGCCCTCTCATGAAAAACAAAACAAATATAACAGTAACAACAACAAGAAAAACATCCAAATCCTTGGCACAAAAACAAGAGCATGTCACCCAAGGAACACCACATCAACAGTGAAGTACGGTGGTGACATCATCGTGTTATGGTTCTGCTTCTCTTCAGCTGGGACTGGGGTTCTAGTTAAGATAGACATGGAGAGCTCCAAATTCCAATCTATTTTGGAACAAACCCTGCAGACCTCTGTTAGACAGCTGAAGATCAATAACATGTTCACCTTCCTTCAGGATAACGACCCAAAGCACAAATTCAAGTCAATAAACAGCTTCAGAAGAAGAAGATCAGTGCTGTGGAATGGCCTAGTCAGAGTCCAGATCTAAATCCTACCCAGAAACCTGTGGTTGACTTGAAGAGGGCTGTGTACAGGAGAACTGCTCACTATCTGATAGATCTGGAGCATTTTTTCAAGGAAGAGTGGAATAAAATCGACAGATGAAGACGTGCAAGCTCGGTAGACTTTTACCCAAGAACACTGAGTGCTGAATTACAAGCAAAGGTGCTTTAATAAAGTATTAGTTAAGGGGTGTGAACACTTATGCAACCAGATTATTGTAAGATATTTTCATTTTATTTTTTTCTGCTTGAAAATTGTTGGTTGATATTTCACATATATATTCACTGTAACTGTCACCATAGCAACATTTGTGTATAGTGTAGAACTATTTATCACCTCATACCATATAAAATGCTTCATTTGTTGGTTATTTATGTAAATGATCAAATAAATGCAGTTCTTATGTTTGATGTGTGTGTGTGTGTGTGTGTGTGTGTGTGTGTGTGTGTGTGTGTGTGTGTGTGTGTGTAGCCATACCACACCTAATGGCAAAGATGATGAGGGAAATTAAGCCCTTAATTATTATAAAACAAACTGGTGAGGACTTTGTGGTCTCGGTTAAAACTCCATTGCGCACAAACACCAACTCGTTCACCATCGGCAAGGAGAGCGAATTCACCACCATGGACGGAGTGAAGACCCGGGCAAGTGCACTTCACTGCTCACACTATATCTAGGGCCCTACATAAAGCCATTTCACACTCAACCTAATGTGCAAACACACTTTTACATAATTTACCATAGAAGAGGAGTGAAACACAATAAATATGAGATTCAATCTGTTTTAGTGAATTGTAATCATTACAATATTAAATCTGTGTGTGTGTGTGTGTGTATTTCTCTACAGGCTACAGCACAAATGGTTGAAGGGAAAATTATCATAGATACAGAGAAAGTCACACACATGCGTGAGCTCCAGGGAGAGGAAATGGTTGAGGTTTGTTCTCCTTCATCATTCATTAGTATTATTCTTAATAATTCCAGTGCAGAAGAATAAAACCTTTATGCAGAGTCGAGTTTTTACCCAATAAACCTGCCAGATGAGGCAGATGTGGTAAATGATTGACAGCTGTGAAGGTGTTTTGAACTCTCTGATTTTAGATGAGCTCCCCCGCCTCACCCTTCCCTATGTGTCTGTATTATACTGTAAAACCAAGTGGATAGACAGTTTCTACCTTCTTCAGATCATTCCTGAAAGGAGTCTACTGAAAATGTACTGCATTCTAATGTTTATTATAGCACAGAGCAGCTGAGTCCATATTGAGGTGGTAACAAGGTGACAATGAGGTTAGGGTGAGAATTATTATAGAATTAATATAGAATTAACAAGGTTAGGGTTAATTATCGCTAAACTAAGGCGAGTTGTGTGCAGAGCTGAACAAGATGGAGATGATTATACGTGCATTTATCTCCTCCTGTCTTGACTATTGTAATTCTCTTTTCAGTTGTCTTAACAATACATCACTGAACAACTTTCATGTGGTCCAAAATGCTGCTGCTAAGCTTCTGACCAAGTCTTCTAAAAAGGTCTCGTGTAACACCAGTTCTGATTTATTTGCATGGGTTTCCGATTAAATTTAGAATCCAGTTTAAGATTCTTGTGACTAGGTTTAGAGCCCTGCACAGTCAGGCACCTGCCTATATTACAGAGCTATTGAGGCCATACAATAACATTTGGAATCTCAGGTCCTCTGATCAGGGATTGCTGGTTGTTCCTCGCACTAATGTGAGTAATGGGGTGGTACAGAGGTGGTAATGGGGTGGTAATGGGCTGGTAAAGAGGTGGTTATGAGGTGGTAATGGGATGGTAAAAAGGTGGTAATGAGATGGTAATGGGATGGTAATCTATCACACCACCCTGGCATAGAATATTTTTGTAGAACAGCATGGCTCATTGTGTGTTACTCCTTACTTAACAACACTGTAACAGACACGACAAGCTAGCTAATGAACCTTTTACTTTACAACCTGTATTACATACACCATCTCCGTCTGCCTCTCTCTCTCTCCCTCTTTCTGTCTCTTTCTCTCTCTCTCTCTCTCTCTCTCTCTCTCTCTCTCTCTCTCTCTCCCTCTCTCTCTCCCTCTTTCTCCCTCTTTCTCCCTCTTTCTGTCTCTTTCTGTCTCTCTCCCTCTCTCTCTCCCTCTTTCTCCCTCTTTCTGTCTCTCTCTCTCTCTCTCTCTCTCTCTCTCTCTCTCTCTCTCTCTCTCTGTCTCCTGACCTTTGACCCTGCAGACTTTCAGAGCTGGCTCTGCAACCCTGGTCAGAAGATACAGGAAGACTTGAAACGCACACAGGCTGAAATAATAAAAAATATATTATTATATTAAAAAAGACGCAGTTTTGTGTAAGAATAAAATTTAAAGTAGCTGTATGTACTTTAATAAATGTTTAACGTTTAATGTTTATTAATGTTTAACTCCCTGGGCATAAATGAATAAATAATAATAATAAAGTATAAATTATGTAAAATGATTACTAATGAGTTATTCAGATGTGATGTAACAGTGAAGCTGAGCACTGATTGATCATGTGTGTGTGTGTGTGGGGGGGGGGGGGGGGGGGGTTAAAGCCCAGAGCAGAGGATTTAATTAGCTTTAGAGTGAAGTGCGACATATTGATTTCATTTATCAATAAGTGAGCATGAAGTGGGAGAGAGAGAGAGAGAGAGAGAGACAGATAGAGACACAGACAGAGACAGATAGAGAGAGACAGAGAGAGAGAGACAGAGAGAGAGAGAGAGAGAGAGAGAGACAGAGACAGATAGAGAGAGACAGAGAGAGATACCAAAATCCCACACAGGTCACTTTTACTGTTAGACTCATGAACAGTTCTACACAGTCCTGCTGTACGACTGAGGGAACAGGTATGTGGCCTTTTCACTGCTTTCTTTCCTCAGCAACTCTGTGTATAATTTATGTCTGTGGGAGTCAGCAGTCACTTTCAGGGTAAAAATCCTGTAAAATTAAAAACAAACTTTAATGCACAAGAAATGGATCAGAGATGGACTTAATTTGTTTCATGTATTTTTATTTGTCATTTATAAGTAAATAAATAACGATAAAATAAAGATAAAAATCAGGAGTATGTTAGGGGCTAACTAATATAAATCAACTGTAAAACTGATCAAATGTAATTAGCATGTTAGGGTTAAGGATTAGCTAGCTAATAATATAATTTTTATTTAGTGACTGTTAGCGTGTCATTGTGACATCGTGTTGTGTGTGTGTTGTGTGTGTGTAATATTGATCTGTTACTGTCAATGCTAATCTAATGAAAGCAGACACAATATGGGGTGCTGATAAAACATTAAAGTCTCTACAGTAAGATGTATTTAATCACTGTGTGGTGTATTGCAGATCTGCACTCAGCCCTTCCTTCCTGCACTCATAATTAATAAGGAAATTTTGTTTTGTCACACTCAGTTCGACATGCAGTCATGTTGACTGTCTGTGACATAAAAATAGAATTTACATAGAATTACATAGAATTTACACAGAATTTACTTCTATACAGGTAGAAGAGGATATATATATATATATATATATATATATATATATATATATATATATATATATATATATATATATACATACAGTATCTCACAAAAGTGAGTACACCCCTCACATGTTTGTAAATATCTGATTATATCTTTTCATGTGACGACACTGAAGAAATGACACTGTGCTACAATGTAAAGTAGTGAGTGTACAGCTTGTGTAACAGTGTAAATTTGCCGTCCCCTCAAAATAACTCAACACACAGCCATTAATGTCTAAACTGCTGGCAACAAAAGTGAGTACACCCCTAAGTGAAAATGTCCACATTGGGCCCAAAGTGTCAATATTTTGTATGAATTTTTATATTATATTTAAAAATATTTATTTTGTATGGGCACCATTATTTTCCAGCACTGTCTTAACCCTCTTGGGAATGGAGTTCACCAGAGCTATTTAATCACCAGTTAGCCATTTTCCCTCAATGGTGTCATGTGACCTGTTAGTGTTACAAGGTCTCAGGTGTGAATGGGGAGCAGGTGTGTTAAATTTGGTGTCATCGCGCTCACACTCCCTCATACTGGTCAGCCTTACGGACTACAACAAGATCACATGACCATGTCACATGCTATTGCCCTCCTGATTACCAATCACCTGTTTGTGGTTCCCCGTGATTAGTGCCCTTAAGTTCTGAAAGTCCATTATTTCATTAATAAAGTTCTGTTCATTACGTCATGCTGTGTTCTCCAAGTTCTTGTTTTGACTTTGTTAGTTGTGTTTGCCTGAAATAAAATAAAAACCCTGCAGTTTTTATCCATCTCCATATCTCTAACACACTAATGCATTATTAGCCTGTGAAGGAGAAGCAACGTTTAAAACAGGCCGTCTCAGAAGGAGTACAAACCTCATGGCCTCCAAAAAAAAAAAAACTATCCCATAATCAATCCTTGTGACTTGAGTTATCAGGCCAAGTTTGAAAACAGCCTGATGTTGGTATCTGCCTAGCTTTAAGATTCAGAATCATGGTCTGGGCCTTGGGTTTCTGACATTCAGAATATAACTGAAGTCTGTATTCAGCTCACATTACATTTATGAAGGGAATTCATTCATATTCATATTAATTCATTCATTCTCATTCATTCTCGCTCTCTCTCTCTCTCTCGCGCTCTCTCTCTCTCTCTCTCTCTGCAGTAGAGGATGGGGGACTGGAACTTTCTGGGAGGAATCCTCGAGGAGGTTCATATCCACTCCTCTATGGTGGGAAAGATCTGGCTCACTGTTCTCTTCATCTTCCGCATGCTAGTGCTTGGAGTGGCAGCTGAGGACGTGTGGAACGATGAACAGGTCCACTTAAAATTCTCATCAAAAATTTAACACAGTGACAACAACAAAAAAGATTAAGAAATATAAAACACAATGTATAATTGTGTTTATTTTATAAGTGCAGGACGACTTCATCTGCAACACGCAGCAGCCTGGCTGCAGAAATGTCTGCTACGACTGCGCCTTCCCGATCTCCCTCATCCGCTACTGGGTGCTGCAGGTCAGTCTGTCAGATCAGAGTGCATGTATCTGTCTAATAGACTGCTTCATCTTTAGTTTACATCTATGACTATTTCTGAGATTTTATTTGGAGATGTAACCAATTACAAATCGCTACATATTGTCAGTTGTAATGCTGTTGGAGATCTTTAGCCATTTTTTAAATGAAACAAGGGCTCAAAACAATGATTGATTTATAAATACGTCTCTTCTTTAGGTGATCTTCGTCTCCTCACCGTCATTAGTGTACATGGGACATGCAATCTACCGACTCCGTGCACTGGAGAAGCAGCGGCATTGCAGGAAAGCGGCGCTGCGACGCGAGCTTGAAGCGTTGGAATCAGACCTAATGGAGGCCCGCCGACATTTGGAGAGGGAACTGAAGCGGCTTGAGCAAGGAAAATTAAACAAAGCACCACTGAGAGGCTCATTATTGCGCACTTACGTTGCTCACATCGTGACCCGATCGTCAGTGGAGGTGGGCTTCATGCTGGGTCAACACCTGCTCTATGGAAACCATCTTGAACCGCTGTACAGGTGTGATCAGGAGCCATGCCCAAACTCAGTGGACTGTTTCGTGTCACGGCCAACAGAAAAAAGCATGTTCATGGTGTTTATGCAGATCATCGCAGCTGTTTCGCTGTTTCTCAGCCTACTGGAAATCGTGCATTTGGGATACAAGAAGGTGAAAAGAGGAATTCTAGATTATTACACTCACGTTAAGGACGATTTGGATGATTATTGTGGAAGCAAATCGAAAAAGAACTCTGTGATGCAACCGGTTTGTGTGAGCCAGGGACGCAAAGTCACCATTCCCACAGCTCCGACCGGAGGATACATGCTCCTGATGGAAAAAAAACAAGCTAATGGCCCTTCTTTCCCACCTCTCATTGGTTCTCCATCCACATTCCTTCAATGTGGGGCCAAAAGAGGTTTGGAGGGGCAAAACGAGGGCAAAGACAGTGTTCCAAGTCCAACTGAGCACACAAGCAGCTGCACCCTCTCTCCTCACAAACTTAAACAACTAGGGACTGAGAACGCCACATACCCAACACTTCCTACCACCGACTCAACGTCCTGTCCCACTTCCTGTCCCAATGGCGCAGCATGGAAACTGCAGCGCATCAGCAGCACGGTGATGGAAGGAAACGGGGAAAACGGGGAGTTCTGTAACTGTTCTACGGGAACTCAGCAGTATGATTTTACAGCAAAATACAACAAATGCACATCCAAATCAGAGTCAGTGTGTGACGTAAGCTCTGAGTCACGCCGAAGCCCCGCCCTCTCGCCAAACCGTCGTACCTCATTGGTCAGCACTGTGAGCAGCAGGAGAGCCACAGACCTACAGATCTGAAACAACTTTAAGCAATGATGTTTCCATGTTTAAATATAAAAACTGTGATGAATAAAGGGTTACACGTGCTGAAGTCTCTACAGATGATCTAGTGTTCTTCTCATTTCCTGTTTCTCTTATTTCCACACGTGTGTCAGCAGCATAGGACATGACTTCAGTATTTATACTGACAGACGCAGAAAAGTTACACGTGAATTTATAATAGATGTACTGCTATAAAATCAAACAAACCAGCACTTAACCCTGCTCAATACTGACCACTACAGGAGGAGTAATATTATTAAACTCATACTCTGCATGTTTAGATTCAGCTGCTGCATTTTCATTATAAACCAATGATCAGTGTGTGCTTTCATTCTCCTGCTCATGCTGATAAACTGCTCAGATACAAGAAAAAAGTCTGAAGTGGGTCAAAAATGTGCTGCAAATGGATTCAGAACAATGACTCATTTCATTTAACACACACACACACAGAGATGCAGAAAAGGTGTATTGTGTTTATTCATAAATCCAACAGTAAACTCTGTTTATCAAATTAAATAACCCTTCTGAGCATCACACACACACACACACACTGCACCAGTGAGAACATAAATCTGCACAAATTAACACAACAATGACATCATTATTATTGCTCTTAATTATAATTCTAATAATAATTAAAGTAAATTAAAGTAAACTCAGTCATTCTGCTCCTGCATCTTCAGCAGCCGGTTCATACTGCAGCAGCTGCAGGGAGAGAAACATCCACATCAGGAAACAGGACTTACACACTCATACTCAACTGGTGAACCATGTAAAATCACTCACACACACACACACACACACACACACACACACACGCGCGCGCGCGCAGGCAGAAGGAGAATGTGAGTGGAATGCAACAGAAAAGTTAAAGAACCATCAAGGGAAAATAAAAAGACATGTGAGGGGAACATGAGGGGAACATGAGGGGAACACAGTCCCAGAGAAATGATTGTTAAGAGCCAATAAAATAATTTTATGTGGTTATCTCTGTCACCCGTGTGTATATGTGTTCGGCTGTGTTTCAGCACTCACACCGAGTCAGTCATTTCAGATTCATGTTGAACTGTGTTTAGAAGAACCCTATCTGGACATTGGGTATAAAATCTGCATGTTATGTGTAATCTGATCCATGCTGGGAGCGGGCTTTAATATTCACATTACCATAACAAGGTGTGCATAGATCCAGCCAGCATGTTTAGCTTTTTAATCACGATGTTTGTGTTTTAAATGATTTCCTTCTGAGAAGAGAGTCATTGAAGTGTGAACCACGCAGCAGTTCATATTTACCCAACATTCAGCAACAGGATCATCACACACACATTACCCATCACTGTTATACAGTTACTCTTCACCGTATCCTGGGAATAACTGCATAATAACCTCATCTTTCATGCTACACCACTACCTGCATCTGTATAAGATTGAAACCTGAAGTGGGCGTGGTCTCAACCAAACCGGGAGTGACCAAGAGTGCTTTGCATGGGAAACAGCCAGAGGAAAAAGGGCTGAAAGGGACAGGTAACACATACAGTTGCAATAAAAATTCTTTACCCCCCCCATTGCAAATCAGGTTTATTGTCAGAATGTACAGACTTTCAGCTGTTTGCAATGAACAAATCAAACAAACACGATTTAAATATTTAGACACAACGAATGCTTCAAGTGGTTTCCTCAAATTCAACTGAAAATGCAATTTATAATGATTTCTTCAGTCTCAAAATTATTCACCCCCTTCATGGCGAGCATCTTTAGTACTTAGTAGAGTTCCTTTTGCTGTTATGACCTGCTGCAAAGCTTCTGCAAACTTCTGTGGACTATTTATATGATTTTGAGTGACTTTTCTTGTGTTTTTGGGTCAGAAGTGGTGAAAGTCTTGAAGTTCTGGCATGGAAACCTTCTGCGTTTAATACACACCTTACTGTGTTCACTGAAACCTCAGTGCCTGTTGCATCAAGTCTCGCTGCAGGTCTTTTACAGTCTCTTTTACAGGGTTTTTCACAACCTGCCTTCTCAGAAATCTGCTTGTAGCCGTTGATAGCTTCATTTTTCTGCCCGCCCAGGTATTTCATGATATTCTGCCCATAGCCAGTTCAGGTATTCCATGTGTTCCAGCTCAAGCACACCTGGTGCAACTAATGAAGCCCTTGATTAATTGCATCAGGTGTGCTCAAGATAATACCTGTTTTGCATACTTGTGCTGTTGTGAGGGGTTCTATTCAGGGGTGAATAATTATGAGTATTGAGAAATCATTATAAGTTGCATTTTCAGTTGAATTTGGGGAAACCGCATGAAGCATTCGTTGTGTCAAACTATTTCAACTGCTTTTGTTTGATTTGTTCATCGTTACAGCTGAAAGTCTGAAAATTTGGGGAATAAACCTGATTTGCAATGGGGGTTAAATAATTTTGATTGCAATTGTATATAGGATGGAGGTGGTGGTGATGTTCCTCACCCGGTTCCTGAGCTCACGGTTCTCCTCCTGTAGCAGGTCATATTTATGCTGCAGTTCCTCCAGTTCCACTCGGAGAACCTCGGCCTGGCTGGAGTCCAGATCTCCTGCAGACAGGTGCTGCTTTATAAAACTAACAAAAACGCTCACTAAGGATCAACAACAAACACTGCAGTGCATTGTGGGTTACACACACACTCCCTGAACCACTGACGATGTGTGGACGCTGTAATAAGGGGTTAAAAGTGAAGCCAAGGTGTCTCTGAGGCCCTCTAGTGACTGGCTGCAGTAGTTTTTAGCCCCACCCACTCCCTAAAGTTACAGCTCCACAAATGATGTAACATTTTGATGCTAGCCCATAGTACTGGTATTATGACAGCATAAACCAAGGCAGCTAACACTAGCTCAATTTTAGATTAATTTAATAGTGACTTTAAGACCAAGGCGAAGACTAAATACGTAGTGAGGTTAGCCAGTCCCTCCTTCTATAACCAGTGGAGCATAAGTACACTTCACCAGTCAGCTGTGTAACTTACAGCCAGATTAACATGATTTTCCCTCAAATATAGTTTGTGTCGAGTGTAAATGTGGATTATATTTTCAGTTGGTACATTACATTAGATACTTATACTTGCAGGACTGATTAAATTATGGATGTCAGCTAGACAGCAAACAGTAGTTCAGTCAGTCATCACTCAAAGCTCTAAAATCTCCTCCTGACAGTGTTAAACTCAACATAGCTGTGAAAATGATACGACTGCAGTTTAGTATTTTACATATTAGTAGAATAACTCTGTACACAGCATTCTGAGCTGCCCTTCCTGTGGTTTTCTTGTTATTGGCATGTCTCAAAGAGAGATCAATCAGGTATGTCTAAACCTAGAATGAGCCCTATAGTCCCTAGTGTGCTGTCTATCTGTGTGTGTGTGTGTGTGTGTGTGTGTGTGTGTGTGAGAGTGAGTGTGAGAGAGACTAGTGAAGGATACTCCAGGGCGTTGCTGGGTTTCTCCGTCTCCTCATATAAGGCCACCAGCACTGTGAAGTGAGTGGGAGGAGAAGGTTAGCGCTGGATGTGTGAGATTCACGTGATATGATCATAAACATTAGCAGCACACACCGTTAGTCAGACTGTCCAGTACCCCGGCCTTCTCCAGGTACCTCCTGAACTGCTCACGCTTTGACTCTGAGGCCTGGAGGACACGCACGCATGCGCACACACAAAATCACATGAGGGTCAGGTCCCAGTAGAACCTTATTCCACGCTCAGGTGTTAATAAAGATTTTTACACTTGGAACAGTAAAAGAGTTTGATTATTACTGTAACATGATTTAATACTCAGACTGTGTGTGTCGGGCTTTTTCAAATTCAATATCCAAAAGTGTCAGAATTTTAATCATTCACCTGAGTGCAGGTATTTACAACATGCCCTCTTGGCTGTTGAGGGGGGAAAAATACTCTGTTGTTAAAATAAATGACAAAGTTAGTGCTGAACTTTAGTAAGTTTTATTTAAAAAATCTGAACATCACGATGTATTTCCTCTTATCTGTGTAACTACTGAAACTAGGGCTGGGCCTGTTTGAGGACATTTCTATGATACATATACACGATATATAAATTAGCTACCAAACTGTCTGCAATACAGCAGTAAAATAAACAAAAAACTGCAACTCATAACAAAACAGTTACGTACCATTTTATTGTCTTGTGCATGAAATGTGAATAATGTGTAAACACCAGTGGTGTATTCGGGGCCAGATGCACGTAGTATACACCGTGTGCTTACTGCCCTCCAGGGCTGTTTGCGTAAAATGACTTCTAATGATCAATATTAGCAGAGACCCTTGGTATAACCACATGTTTTGTGTTTCAGATCTACTCTTGTGTTCGCTTCCCCTTTAACGGGATCACCTAGTTTTATTTATTGTGAAACTCGCAATTCTTTGTTGTAGTTGGGTGCGTTTTTATTTGAATTCCACCTTCCCCACCCCTGACAACCGCAAACACTGCGGTTACCGTCTGAAGACATTGTCCCACTGAAGCAGTCAGGTAAAATGAACAAAAGTGCTTGAAGTGGGCTTGAAGTTACTCAGCGCTCACCAATATGTACTGGGAATGATTCTACTCTCTTCTGTTCCTGCTGGAAAGAGATATTGAACCGAACTTGCAGATTCGCTCTTTCTCCTGCGCTCCTCTAATCACCATCGTGATTTATTTATACATCCATCACAACTTTTAGTGCTGACTTTACAGAAATCATTACATGATAGGTGATGGAAGTGCTTTCCTGAATCGTTTCATTTCATGTTATAGTCGTCCTGTTGTTAGGCTCAGCAGTTAAAATCCTCTCCAGTCCTCTCCAGAGCGTTTTTTCTCCATCCCACTTACAGCTGTTCTGTAATGTCCATCATTCATTTTACTCCAAAATTAAATGAAGGTATTCTTCACCACATATCCTTTATGGGTTTATCTTTTCCCCAACTGATTAACAACTAATATAATCTGTAGTTATTTATTCACTCTAAAATACTGTGTTGGCAAAGTTACAAATAAATATTAAAAATCTGTATTGAAATTACTGCCTTAACAAGTAAACGAAGGGAATGATAAAGTATATAGTATAAATTATATAAGGAATAATAATGAAGTTGAAATGCAGTGAGGAGTGTGTTTACGGTGACACAGTGCTCTCTTCCTGTATGTCCCAATACTTACATACTCTTACTACACACACAAAAGTATGTACTGTTTCTCCACAAAAAGAGTACACACTTTTAGTACGTAGTACACAGTAGGTAAAACAACTGGGATGCAGGCATGGGTTATTTGAGATGTACGTGTGTGGTTCTGTAGCTTTGATTAATGTCTTTTGTTATTTATCTCACAATTGTTGTGTGTTTTCTCACACAACTCTAGACACTGATAGCACTCCAGAGGGATGAAGCTACATATGACTGATAAAGCAATTAAATGGGGCTTCAAGTAGTCTGACACTGAGAGGATACCATGTGGACACTGAGAAAATATTGCTTGGCAAAGAAGAGGAAACCTTCTAAGCACAGGTTTATACAGAATGCTGGAAGCCCAGGTATGTGTTCTGTGTAAAGGATGGCAGAGCACCTGTGATAGGATCTAGAGAGCTTCCTGTTCAGACTGCTGGATTTATGGTGCAGGTATACAGTAGGACAGAAAAGGTGGACAGGTGTTGGCCACTTGGAGAGGTTGTGAGGACACCTAATGGCACTTTCAGACATTACCTTACACAAAATAACATAAAGAATGATTTTCTACATGATTCTAAACATCCAGAATTTCACTTTACATCACAACTAAAAAGATATAGGGTGGGGCCAACATTTCTGTGTGCATTCCCAGGTCATAATTATTTTTAAAATGATCAAAATAAAATAATTTAACCATGATCTCTGTACACTTGGAGACAGTAAGATGTAAAGAGAATGAATAGGAACAGGATTCAGCTTTGCCTCTGAACACACTGCTGCAGCAGGGCCGTAGCACAGGTGTGTAATTAATGGGCTCAGGTGTGTTAGACAAGGTAATTGTGTATACATTAAAATAAGAAGCACACTCTTGCCTTATAAAATGCCTAAATTCCATAAATAGCGTATTAAATAGTGAGCAGAGTGTGTTTTATATTTGAAAGAATATTATTTGATATTATCTCGATATCATCCAGCAAATTTAATGTCTCATATTCTTGTTTCATTTAAATATAAAATGTAGAATCTTTTTCATTTCTTTGTAGAATAGTTAAGACCGTCGTAAATAAAAAGAGGTATCAAAATAGCGCACTTTAAACAAATAAAATTAAATAAAATTAAATAAAATTAAATATTATATGTATAAACAGCGCGAACCCCACATGCTAGTTTAGTTTAGCATGGATAAGAATGCTAATGACGCGGAACACATCCGATACACTACACTACACTACACTGCTATCTGCAGCAGGACAGCGGTTATAAACACCCGTTATGACTCTTGATAAACGATACTTACTCTGTAATGTGCCATTTCTATTGAAATTCTGTAGAATACACGATTAGCTCCTGGCTACCTGGGGTTAAACGGTCTCCGCGACGCGCATGCGCACTGTCAGCGAGACTAGTGCGCGTTCACGATAGACAACAGGCCGTTGCCGTTGGTTACTGTTCGACCAATCAGATAAGCATTCGGCTATCACAGCTGTGTTAGCAAAAACACTGAAGAATACCGGTCCTGTAGCCGTCTTAGCCACTGAAATGGCCAATCATAGCGCAACTAGTGTTAACAAGGCCAGATCTCGGGCCGCCATCTTACTAAGTGCTACATGGATATATCCTTTATACTGAGAGATATCCTTATAATGAGTCTTTATTAATCACATATACATTACAGCAGAGTGACATACTTTTCTTCACATGTCAGAAAGTTGGGGTCAGAGCGCAGGGTCAGAGCCATGGTACAGCAGTCAGAGCCATGGTACAGCGCCCCTGGAGCAGAGAGGGTTAAGGGCCTTGCTCAAGGGCCCAACAGTTGCAGTGCTGGGGCTTGAACCCCCAACCTTCTGATCAGTAACCCAGAGCCTTAACCAAGTCACCACTGTCCCTGTATGTATTTATGTACAAATTTAGCCAAGATCACATTGAATTATTTTTCAATGCAGTACGACGTTGCGGTAAGCAAATTATTATAATTCCAAGTTTATTTGTTTAATGTTGAATTTGGTTATTTTGACAATTGATCTTTGATTTAAGTTGCTATTTTTATGAATGGTATATATATACACAAAGGAAGATATCTGCAGTATAACAATGTAAGTATAGCAATAAGATACTAAAACTGTAATGATAAGTGTCATTGATAACAATAAACATTTACAAAGGAGAGACACTGTTATAAGAGGTGGTATAGTCTAATTTATTAACAGTACTTGAAAATATCCTGAATTTAAGTTTTATAATTCATTGGTGATAATTGCTTATGTACATCATACATAATAATTTTCAATTTAAATTTTTTTTGAAAAATACAGATATATATATATATTTAATATACATATAATACATGAACCTATAACCTGAATCGTAATTTCTAGGAGGCTGGTCTAACAATTCCACTGCTGCACATTTCAAAGCCACATTTAAATGTCTCATCACAAGATGTGGGGCCCTAGCCGCAGGATCATCAGGGAACTGCACATGCTTTGGTGATACAGACCTGGTACAGGCAGGATTCAGCACTTTTGTATCTCCAACTCTAATCAGGTAATGAAATACTGCAGAACTAGTTTCAATAATTACACATACTATTACCTAGGATTGACATATTCAACTTTACTTAAAAAAGTTAAATATTTGTCTACTATATAGACAAATATTTAATATTAATATTAATATATAGTGATGGCTTGGTGGTTAAGGCTCTGGGTTCCTGATGAGAAGGTCGGTGGTTCAAGCCCCAGCACAACCAAGCTGCCACTGTTGGGCCCTTGAGCAAGGCCCTTAACCCTTTCTGCTCCAGGGGTGCCGTATCATGGCTGACCCTGTGCTCTGACCCCAACTTCCTAACATGCTGGGGTATGCGAAGAAAATAATTTCACTGTGCTAGAATGTATTTGTGATCAATAAAGACTCATTCATATAATTATATTATAATATAAGACATTACTTTACTTTCTTGTTTAACAGGCAAGATGAGGAGATAGAAAATATGTGCATGGACCAGGACTTTGTTCTCCCAAACCAGGAAGTCCTGGCAACCCTGCAGAAACATCCTTGTATACATTGGAGGTTGGGTGGTTAGGAAGGCACTGCTGAAAGTCTCATGCTCCACATGCAGGGTGGCACTCATGGCTTCAGAACCTTGGATTAACTCAATCAGTGAGACAGACCCTGAATAGGACTGTTATCTTTCTAGGACAGTGAACTGTATATGCACTAATTTAAATGACGGGTTTTACATCCATTTTTTGCATGTGAGTACTGATTAGATGAATATCACAATACAGATTGGTTTCATTTAACAATATGACCATGAAAATAAAAATGTGATTAATACAATAGCTAAAGGTAGTCTGTAAAGTCACTTGGAAGGTTGTATCACAAGGTAGTGCCTGAGAAATGTGTGGGATTTTTGTCTGAATGTTTTGAATCTATTGCTTATTAACCAACCCTGATGGTTTGTATTACATAAGTTAGTCTGTTTGCTGAGGTCCTTGAAGTATATACAGACATTCTGTAATAATTTTTTCCCTCCATTTTCAAATGTTATATATTTCATGCAAAAAAAATGTAAATTACAAATCATATCAGTAATGGATAATCGAGAGGGTGGAGACATAAATTCCTGGGTGTTCACCTCAACAATAAACTGACTGGTCCACAAACACAGATGTCCTGTACAAAAAGGGCCAAAAAAAGGTTTTTTGGTGTGTGCAGGACTCAAACTTAAAACTTTAAAACTTTTAAAACTTGCTTAAAACTTTTTATGACACTGTGGTAGCATGTGCTATCTTATATGTTTCCTGGGGAATTAGGAGCACAGAGAGGGACAGGAAATGTTTCAACAAACTGGTTAAGAGGGCTAGCTCTGTCCTGGTCTACCCTCTGGACAGCATAGAGGTGGTGGGGGAGAGGAGGATGTTAGCTAAGATGGTGTCTATCATGAGCAATTCCTCTCACCCTCTGTATGAGATACTGGGGTCCCTCCTTCAGCAGCAGACAGCTGCACCCTCAGTGCAAGAAAGAGCGCTACCGCAGGTCCTTCATCCCTACAGCAGTCAGACTCTTTAATATAACAACATAATGTAGCACTGCTAGCTGTTTTTTACATCATCAACCCACACATTATTATTATTTGTTGCTCACCCCACTATTGTTAACTGCGCAATAATACATTTATCCACTCATGTATATAAACAAGGTGTTACACATATGTATATATTCAAATTTATATTCATCTGTACATACATTGAGGTGTTCATAGTGTACATATTACCATTATTATTATTATTATTATTATTATTATTATTATTATTATTATTATTATTATTTTACTACTTTAATTCTTATTTTTCTATTCCTACTGTGTGTGTGTGTGTGTGTGTGTGTGTGTGTGTGTGTGTGTGTATATATATATATATATATATATATATATATATATATATATATATATATATATATATATATATATAACTTATATGCTTTATTTCAATTCTATTCCTATTTAATGTATATTCTGTCCTGCCTGCTTGGTTAGAATGAATGGGAATAAAATTCTGCAGATTAAACCTCCATGTCTCCATGAAGCACTGAGCAAGATGGCGGCCATTAATCCCGCGTGGCGACCCCTACGGTCATTCCAGTGTATTTCGATTTCAGTGGCCTTAGCTCTTAGAGCTGATTTATACTTGCTGTAACAAAAAAATATGAGAATACTTTCAGAGGCTCCACCACTTCCTGTTCCAGAGAGCCTGAGCCCATGATGTGTAAAAACTGTTTAAAATAAGTAATAATTCAAATAATTGAACCCCCGATTCCCGCCGAGGCCCTGTGTGTGTGGAGTTCGCATGTTCTCCCCGTGCTGCGGGGGTTTCCTCCGGGTGCTCCGGTTTCCTCCGCCAGTCCAAAGACATGCATGGTGGGCTGATTGGCGTGTCTAAAGTGTCCGTACTGTATGAATGGGTGGGTGAGTGTGTATGTGATTGTGCCCTGCAATGGACTGGCACCCTGTCCAGGGTGTACCCCGCCTTGTGCCCGATGCTTCCTGGGATAGGCTCCAGGTTCCCCGTGACCCTGAAAAGGAGTAAGCGGTTGAAGATGGATGGATGGATGGACGGATAATTAACCCCCCCCCCCCCCCCCCCCTACTATGTAAAGCGTTTTGAGTGTCTAGAAAAGTGATATATAATTATAACTTTAACTAACGAAATTAAATGTTGGAAAAAGTTAAGAATCTGTTTTTCTTTTGTCTTTGGTGTAATATGAATTACACAGGATTCATTTTGTGGTGTTTAGGTTACAAAAAGCCCCAGAATTCTTAGCTTAGTCTTTCTGGTAATGACATATGGCAAATGTCTTTTCTCCTCATTATTCTTTTCTTTAAGTATCTTTTTTTTAAGCAAATCATTATTTAGTTTATTATTTCGAATTTTGAGCAAAGAAACAAATGCATAGGAACATACAAACATTCCAGTATTACAAATCAGCTTCCATATATCTAATTCCATTCTGAGTCTATAGCTCCAACAGCACGAATCCATGGACCCAACAGTCCAGGCTGGTGGAGGTGGTGTAATGGTGTGGGGAATGTACTCTTGGCACACTTTAGGCCCTTTAATATCAATCTATCATGCCACAGCCTATTTGGGTATCATTGCTGACCATGTGCATCGCTTGGCCACAATTTACCATCCTCTAATGGCTACTTCCTGCAAGATAATTCACCATGTCACAAAGCAAAAGACATCTCAAACTGGTTTCATGAACATGACGATGAGTTCAGTATTCTTCAGCGGCCTTCTCAGTCACAGGATCTGAATCCAGTAGATCACCTTTGGGTTGTGGTAGAATGGGAGATTCACAGCATGAAAGTGAACCTGAAACATCTGCAGGAATTGCATGATGGGAAGTGGTAGTTCAGTGGTTAGGACTTTGGAATACTGATCGGAAGTCGTATTCGTGAGTCGTGACTTCAAATTCCAGCACCGCCAAGCTGCCACTGCTGGGCCCTTGAGCACGGCCCTTAACCCTCAACTGCTCAGATGTATGAAAATGAGATAGTTGTGAGTCACTCTGGATAAAGGCAAATGCCATAAAATGTAAATAGTAATAATAATAATAATAATAATAATAATAATAATAATAATAATAAAATGATGCATGCCTACCCAGTATTAATGTAGTGTTCCTAATAAAGTGATTGGTGAGTGTATATGTAATTGATTTTGTACCTGCAGAATGATTCCCTGTTTTGTTTTGGTTGTTTTTGTTATGTTCTAAACATGTAAAGACGACAGCTCCTGACTATTTGTGTTACTTTTAGTCTTGGAGCCTGAGCGCCAGAACCTTCACAGATAACAGTGTTCTTTAAGACCTTCAACTAGGAACTAACTGAAATCTGACCCAGCTGATGGTTTAACTGTCCCGGTCATCTTAAATAAATAAAATGAAAAGAAAAACAGGAGTCCCGGCATCCCGTTTTAGTATGACCCTGAAGATAAGATTAAGCTTCACCCTTCACACTGAATTAACCATTTTTATTAATGAACGTATTTAACAAGTATCTCTTCAGAGGAAGATCTCAGGAGAGTTCATATTGATTCTCACTTGTGTTCATTTTGATACCGACATTGGCACGAACGTGTCTCATAAATTCAGTAAGAGAAACAGAATGAGAAAAAGAGATGTGTTCATTTTTCTGAGATTCTCCTCAGTCTCAGAGTCTCCTAATCACCAGGCAAGAACTTCACCATTGTACCACCTGAGAGCTTTATTATTAATAATTGAGTAAAAGGGAATGGAATCAAAATCTCTCTATTACACACACACACACATTATATATATATATATATATATATATATATATATATATATATATATATATATATATATATATATATATATATATATTATATATATATATATATATACACACACACACACACATACAGGCCATAAGGTCATGCCATAGTCTAGTCCTTGTTTTATTTGTTCTAGTTATTTAGTTCATTTCCAGTCTTTGTTTTGTCTATTAGTTATTTAACTATTAGAACTGTAGAAGGAGGCCTTCCGGGAGGTGTTATCCCGGTGGACTCCGTAGGCAGTTGCAAGGTACCGACAGGCCCAAAGGGCTGCCATGAAAGAGGCAAAGCAGGGGGTGTGGGAGAATTTCGGAGAGGACATGGAGAAGGACTTTCGGACGGCACCAAGGTGTTTCTGGAAAACCATCTGCCACCTCAGGAGGGGGAAATGGGGAACCATCCAAGCTGTGAACAGTAAGGATGGGATGCTGTTGACCTCAACTGAGGAAGTAATTGCATGGTGGAAGGAACACTTTGAGGAACTCCTGAATCCAACTATGGTAGAGGCAGAGGTGGAGGATGATGGGGGATCATCGTCAATTTCCCTGGTGGAGGTCACTGAGGTAGTCAAACAACTACATCATGGCAAAGCCCCAGGGATTGATGAGATCCGTCCAGAAATGCTGAAAGCTCTGCTTCCAAGCAGTGCTGGGGCTTGAACCCACAACCTTCCAGTCAGTAACCCAGAGCCTTAACCACCAAGCCACCACTGCCCCATGCAGTATTGAAGACAGAGATTGTGTTTCCAAATAATTGTAAATACTCTTTTTTTTTTTTAGTTCATCATTCTTTCTCTAGGTAAGATTTTTTTAATGATAATCTTCAATCTGAGGTTTGACTACTGGCCAAACCCTCCGTTCCAGCAACCTGGAGTAGACTTTACCAGGGAGCCTGAGAAGTGTGATACCCCTATAGTTGGCGCACACTCTCTGGTCCCCCTTTTTGAATAGGGGAACCACCACCCCGGTCTGCCACTCCTTGGGCACTGTCCCCGAGTTCCACGCAATGTTAAAGCGGCATGTCATCCAAGACATCCCCTCCACACCCAGAGCTCTCAGCATTTCTGGACGGATCTCATCAATCCCTGGGGCTTTGCCATGATGTAGTTGTTTGACTACCTCAGTGACCTCCACCAGGGAAATTGACGATGATCCCCCATCATCCTCCACCTCTGCCTCTACCATAGAGGGTGTGTTAGTCGGATTCAGGAGTTCCTCAAAGTGCTCCTTCCACCATGCAATTACTTCCTCAGTTGAGGTCAACAGCATCCCATCCTTACTGTTCACAGCTTGGATGGTTCCCCATTTCCCCCTCCTGAGGTGGCAGATGGTTTTCCAGAAACACCTTGGTGCCGTCTGAAAGTCCTTCTCCATGTCCTCTCCGAAATTCTCCGACACCCCCTGCTTTGCCTCTTTCATGGCAGCCCTTCGGGCCTGTCGGTACCTTGCAACTGCCTACGGAGTCCACCGGGATAACACCTCCCGGAAGGCCTCCTTCTACAGTTCTAATAGTTAAATAACTAATAGACAAAACAAAGACTGGAAATGAACTAAATAACTAGAACAAATAAAACAAGGACTAGACTATGGCATGGCAAGGCAAATATAAAACATAAAAACAAACAGTACTGAAGGTGCACCTACACAAGAACAGTAATAATACAACATAATGCTAAATATTGAAACTGCTTTGCTAAAGGTTTCCAATTAGATTTTACTCTCTCTTGATTCTGTTTCTTGCTGTACAGTACTGTATTTTAATTCTGCAGGATTTAACTGCAGCCTGTGATACAGTAGCTCATGACATACTGTTAAAGAGACTTAATCATGTGGCTGGGTTTCAGGGACCTGTGTTGAAGTGCTTTGCCTCTTACTTTAAGGGGAGAACTTTTTCTGTTCATGTAGGAAATTGTTCTTCATCTCATGCACAGATCTCTTATGGTGCTCCTCAGGGTTCCATTTTGGGACCTCTTTTGTTTGCTCTATATATGCTTCCCCTTGATCGCATCATTCAGAAACACAACTTGTCATATCACTGTTACGCTGACTGTCACGTACTGTATGGGAAGGACAGAAGCAAGTACAGGTATGGCAGTTTAATGAAACACCAATACGTCCAAAGGATCAGGAAGAAGACAATAACGGAACGCGAATCTTGTCGACCTTGGAGAGGAACGCGGCTTGGGAGGCCGTCTCTTCGACCTCGGAGAGGAACGCGGCTTGGGGGTCCGTCTCTTCGACCTCGGAGAGGAACGCGGCTTGGGGGTCCGTCTCTTCGACCTCGGAGAGGAACGCGGCTTGGGAGGCCGTCTCTTCGACCTCGGAGAGGACATCATGTTGACCTCCAACTGGGTCTCAGGAGCTGAGGTCACCCCACTGACCTTAGACGAGTGTTCAGCCAGTGATACCACCTCATAGGTCTCATGCTGGAACTCTGGAGATGAGACAACCTCTTGGGTCTTGTGCTGGAGCTCTGGGGAGAATGTCACCATTTTGACCTCCAGCTGGAGCTCTGCAGGTGAGACCATCTCGTGGGTCTCAAGCTGGAGCTCTGGAGATGAGGTTGCCACTTTGACCTCCGGCTGTAGCTCAGAAGGTGAGACCACCTTGTGGGTCTCAGGTTGGGGCTCTGGAGAGGAGGTTGTCATGTTGATCTCCAACTGGAGCTCTGGGGAGGAAGTCATCTTGTAGTAGGTGGTGAATGGCCTCGCAGGTTCATTCATGAGACAAATGAACTCAAAAAAACTCATCCAGGTTGGGGGTGTACTCTGGACTACCAAGCTCCTTTATCAATAGTCACACAAACTGAGTTACATTGTGAAGACCCTTGGATTCTGTATGGCCCAGACACTCCACTCCACCGGGAGAGTATGAAAACTAGCCACTGCCTCTGGTCAGGCTTGGGGTGCGCCAGGCTCAAAAAATGTAATTGGCAGTCAAACAGAAAATATGCAGGGTAGCCAAAAAAAATCACCATAAGGCTCTAAGGGATCCGTGGCAACCCATTGAGGAAGATTGATAGAGTTGAGTCTCGGTAGGGTGTTCTTGGCATGATGTCTCCTTCACTTTCCTGCTGCTTCCATGTTATCGGCAAATTATTCTGTCATGTACTGTATAGGCAGGTCAGAAGCAAGTGCAGGTATGGAAGTTTAATTAAACAACAACAAGTCCAAAGGATCAAGCAAAAGACAATAATCATGAACAGGTAGAGGTCAGGCGATCAGGCAAACAGCACAAACAGGGCAGGGCAAAGAGACAAAGTCATAAACTTAAGCAAAGTCAAAACACCAGAATAAACAGACAAGATCTAAGGCTTGGTAACAACAGATACAGAAGTCAACTGTACGTATACTTCACAAAGAGTGAATGCATGGAAGGTCCTTTTAAACTGTGGTACTGATTGTACTGTGAATTGGATGCAGGTGTGCATGATTAGAATGAAGGCGAATTTTGGCCATGTTTGTAGGCCGCAGTGTGGGATGGGAAATGTAGTCACTGGTTTGCTGTGATATGAGACTGACACAGCTTTATTTTCCTGTCAATTCAAATAACAGTTGTTTTCTGTCAAATCTGTTTGAATGTCTTCATAACATTAAATGCTGGATGGACATGAATTTTTTTACAGCTAAATAGTGATAAAACTGCAATAATCATTGTCAAACAGTTAGAGCCTCTGTCTACCAATGTACATGATTGCATTAAAGACCTAGGTGTCTTTCTAGATCCAACATTGTGTTTTGATAAGCAGATCACTGTTTTTTCAGCAGAGATCTATTGCTAAAATCAAGAAAATGCTCTATACAAAGGACCTGGAAACAGTTATTCAAGCTTTTATAACATCAAGGTTGAGCTACTGTTATTCCCTCTATTTTGGATTGCCTAAAACCACTCTCAATCCCTTGCAAATGGTTTAAAATGCGGCGGGTAGATTATGACTGGCACCAGAAAACACGAGAATTCCTGTCCTTGCCTCTGTATACTGGCTGCCAGTCAAGCTTTACATGGATTTGCACCCCAGTAATTATGTGATCTCCTTACCCATAATACTGCCTCAAGATCTCTTTGATCATCCAGTCGACTCCTCCTTTCAGTCCCAGGTTCACGTTTTAAAGCCAAAGGTTTTCTCAGTAGGTGCTCGTAGGCTCTGGTGTAGTCTCCCTTTTATTATTAGATCTTTTGACCTACGATTTGGATTTGTCTGCCTGCCTCTCTATATTAAAAGCTTTAACTGCACTTGCATCCATCTCCACGTTGATGACATGACATGCATGTACTAGAATAACAGGAGTAGGCCCGACCATTAGGTTTCATTACTCTCCATATATCTAACAAACCTTTAACAAACTGATGAATAGTTGTTCTGCATCTGTAATGACTGATCTATTGACCGGATCCAAGTACAATTAAAATCCCCCACTATTATATTCAATGGCCTGAATGTCCTTAATGACATATATCAGTTGTAGTTAGTTAGCTTTGACTATTTTAATGTCTTTCCTTTTTCTTTGCTGAATTTGCTGTATTTGAAAAGACACCATCAAATTGTCTAAAAAAAAGAAAAAAGAAAAAAAAAGAACACTTAGCTCACATATTTTTTTTTTCTGAATCAAGTATTTTAGTAAAAATGATTCGAAGCAGTTCAAAGCCTGTGCAACTAGGAGGGGCCATAACTAGAAGTCCAGATTAGGAGAGTTTTAGATACATTTTTTTGTGATATTGCACAAAGTAGGAAATGAATTTTATTTCTGAAATACCTTTCAGTTCAGAGGACACGTCTAATTTACAGCCTTAAGTATTTATCTAAAAGCATATTATTAAGTAAATATTGTGAATTACTCAACTATTCTAAAAGTAAAAGTGAGGAACATATCTAGACAGCTGGTAGTTTTGGTGTTAACTGTCTGGATGTCATAGATAATAAAATAAAAACTTAAATAAAGAGATAAACAGAAGTCCAAGCATAGTCTTCTAATATGACCCTGAAGATAAGTTCGTCTCCACGTCTCTAAACAATATCATAATATTTATACTGACTTTTATCCAAAGTGATTTATATTTGAGCAGAAGAGGGTTAAGGTCTTGCTGAAGGACGTGACACTGGACCAGGATTCAAACTCAGAACCGTCTGATCAGTAGTCCAGAGCCATAACTTCTCAACACCACTGCCCCATATCATCTGCCTAAGTTTAAGCTTTTTATTAAATTTATGTCTTTAAGGTTTTAATATACAGAGTATTACAAGACTCTTGATCTCAATTCAATTCAATTCAGTTTTATTTGAATAGCGCCTTTAACAATGGACATTGTCTCAAAGCAGCTTTACAGAAACATATAAACAGGGGAACAGAATAATCTCCAATAAAGATAAAGATTCCTCCACAGTTAATGAAAGCACTGCCCTCTTAACCTTCTCAACCATTCCAACACCACAGACACTAACAGTAACAACCTCCTCCGACACCACAGACACTAACATTAACAACCTCCAACACCACAGACACTAACATTAACAACCTCCTCCAACACCACAGACACTAACATTAACAACCTCCAACACCACAGACACTAACATTAACAACCTCCAACACCACAGACACTAACAGTAACAACCTCCTCCAACACCACAGACACTAACATTAACAACGTCCAACACCACAGACACTAACATTAACAACCTCCAGCACCACAGACACTAACATTAACAACCTCCAACACCACAGACAGTAACATTAACAACCTCCAGCACCACAGACACTAACATTAACAACCTCCTCCAACATCACAGACACTAACATTAACAACCTTCAGCACCACAGACACTAACATTAACAACCTCCAACACCACAGACACTAACAGTAACAACCTCCAGCACCACCGACACTAACATTAACAACCTCCTCCGACACCACAGACACTAACATTAACAACCTCCAACACCACAGACACTAACATTAACAACCTCCTCCAACACCACAGACACTAACAGTAACAACCTCCTCCAACACCACAGACACTAACATTAACAACCTCCAACACCACAGACACTAACATTAACAACCTCCAACACCACAGACACTAACATTAACAACCTCCAACACCACAGACACTAACATTAACAACCTCCTCCAACACCACAGACACTAACATTAACCTCCTCCAACACCACAGACACTAACATTAACAACCTCCTCCAACACCACAGACACTACCATTAACAACCTCCTCCAACACCACAGACACTAACATTAACAACTTCCAACACCACAGACACTAACATTAACAACCTCCAAGACCACAGGCACTAACATTAACAACCTCCTCCAACACCACAGACACTAACATTAACAACCTCCTCCAACACCACAGACACTGACATTAACAACCTCCTCCAACACCACAGACACTAACATTAACAACCTCCTGCAACACCACAGACACTAACATTAACAACCTCCAACACCACAGACACTAACATTAACAACCTCCTCCAACACCACAGACACTAACATTAACAACCTCCAACACCACAGACACTAACATTAACAACCTCCAACACCACAGACACTAACATTAACAACCTCCAACACCACACACACTAACATTAACAACCTCCAACACCACAGACACTAACATTAACAACCTCCAACACCACAGACACTAACATTAACAACCTCCTCCAACACCACAGACACTAACATTAACAACCTCCAACACCACAGACACTAACATTAACAACCTCCTCCAACACCACAGACAGTAACATTAACAACCTCCAACACCACACACACTAACATTAACAACCTCCAACACCACAGACACTAACATTAACAACCTCCAACACCACACACACTAACATTAACAACCTCCAACACCACACACACTAACATTAACAACCTCCAACACCACAGACACTAACATTAACAACCTCCTCCAACACCACAGACACTAACATTAACAACCTCCAACACCACAGACACTAACATTAACAACCTCCTCCAACACCACAGACACTAACATTAACAACCTCCAACACCACACACACTAACATTAACAACCTCCAACACCACAGACACTAACATTAACAACCTCCAACACCACACACACTAAAATTAACAACCTCCAACACCACAGACACTAACATTAACAACCTCCAACACCACAGACACTAACATTAACAACCTCCTCCAACACCACAGACACTAACATTAACAACCTCCAACACCACACACACTAACATTAACAACCTCCAGCACCACAGGCACTAACATTAAAAACCTCCTTCAACACCACAGACACTAACATTAACAACCTCCAACACCACACACACTAACATTAACAACCTCCAACTCCACAGACACTAACATTAACAACCTCCAACACCACAGACACTAACATTAACAACCTCCAACACCACACACACTAACATTAACAACCTCCTCCAACACCACAGACACTAACATTAACAACCTCCTCCAACACAACAGACACTAACATTAACAACCTCCAACACCACAGACACTAACATTAACAACCTCCAACATCACAGGCACTAACATTAACAACCTCCAACACCACCTATACTAGGGTTAGGGTTAGTGGAACGTCTCCACTGTTCACTGATGGAGACTCGAGTGCAGAACTGTTTGTGGTAATGGTAGTGGTAATGGCCTATGTTCCCTCTCGCATCGATTAGTGATCAACGTGTAGTGGTTCCCACTCAGCGTGGCGCAAGGTCCCTTTCCAGAACCTTCACGCTAACTGTTCCTCAGTGGTGGAATGAACTTCCAATCTCAATCCAGACCGCAGAATCTCTCACCATCTTCAAAAAACAGCTAAAGACCCACCTCTTCTGTGAACACCTAACCAACTCATTAAAAATAAAATTAAAAAAATTTAAAAATTGCACCTACACCTCTACTCTGCGCACATTGCGTCTTCTGGAACTCAATTAATGGATCTTGTACAGTAGCACTACTTGTATTGTTCTCTGCTTGATATATTGCTTTGCTTGTACTTTTCTCATTTGTAAGTCGCTTTGGATAAAAGCGTCCGCTAAGTGAATAAATGTAATGTAATGTAAATGTAAATCTAGTGCTAAAGCTATCATAGCATAACTCTTTATATGGAATGAGGTCCAAAGCCATCTTTATGGTTTTTCAGTGGTACAGTCCTCAGTAATCTCAATGATGTGTAGTTCTTGCCTGGTGATTAGGAGACTCTGTTTAAATCAGGCTGATGTTTGAGTGTTCTCTCGGTTCTCTTAGTTTAACTTCCTTTAATCTGAGAAAAATGAACACATCTCTTTTTCTCATTCTGTTTCTCTTACGGAATTTATGAGACACGTTCGTGCCAATGTCGGTATCAAAATGAACACAAGTGAGAATCAATATTAACTCTCCTGAGATCTTCCTCTGAGAAGATACTTGTTAAATACATTCATTAATAAAAATGGTTAATTCAGTGTGAATGGTGAAGCTTAAAGACACGGAGATGATAACATAATGTAGTTGTTTAGAGAAGCAGAGAGGAACTTATCTTCAGGGTCATACTAAAACGGGATGCTGGGACTCCTGTTTTTCTTTTAATTTAATTTATTATTATATATTTTATTTTATATATTAATTCCTAGCTGAAGGACATAAAAACAGTGTTATCTGTGAAGATTCTGGGGCTCCAGCGCCGAGCTGTAAAAGTTACACAAACAGCCAGAAGCTCTCTTCTGTCCATGTTCAGAATAATATTAATAATGGGGAAAGAAGAGAGGAAATCATTATGTATATACAACATCAATTACAAATACATCCCTCATGGGATATTTAACATTATCAAGCATGACTTCATTTCCAAGCTGCAAAATCTCTGTTTTTCCATTTTTCAGACGGTTGGAGCATGCTGCAGTGCTGGTGGTACAGATGTAATGGTGGTGGTGTCCACACTAATGGCAGCAGTAGTCTCCTTATCTCCCAACATGTTTTTAAGTAAATCCCCAACTCTATTTAAACTAGTAGAATGACACACAGGTGATAAAAAAGTATAAATTAAAATACATATGAATGTATTTTCTGTTTATTTTACATGAAATTACTTTCCTACTTAAAACCAGAATAAAAAACATTTTCTCCTCAGCGTTCCTGTACAATATAATCTCCTGGTTACTGATAGACTTTATTCCATGACCATCACAGATTAAAAGAACAAACACACAATCAGTGTCCTGAGATGTGCAGAATAAACACCACTCCCTCTTCATATAAAAAGCAACAGAATTGAATGAAACACATCGAGGAGGAGGAGTGCAGCACATCACTGTTGGAAATGGCTTACATTATGGCTCGGCTAATTCTAATAGCTATGCTAATCTGTTTAAACTCAGCATCACCATTCTTAACTGAGTACAGGAAGACTAGAGACTACAATGGAGAACACTCTCAAGGTATGAAAGAGTTTTTGTTTTTTTATAGGATTGAATATATTGACATGAATTTGGTGTGTAAGCTGAAGGTGTGTAGAGGAATGGGATACGAGTGTTTAATTAGTGCATGTAAGAACTTTTATACTGCTTTTGTTCTCAAATCCACTTTAGTAGGAAATGGTTAAAACATGTATTAGAGTTAAAGTTAGAAAATCTGTGAGAAAATCTGCCTTCTACATTTAATGATGAAGGAAATGAACGTGGAATTGTTCAAGAGGATTTTTTTAGAGAAAATATTGAGGTCTACTGATTGACGTGTGTGTTGCGAGTGAATTCAGCCTCAAATTTAATATTACACTATAATAGATCTCACATAGAATATTTACTTGTCTGTCTCTACCCAACAGAAAAACTCTTAACTATCCAGAGAACCCTTAAAGAACTGTTTTCTCTGAGACAGAACTTATTCTTATGCACTTCTAACAGAGCGGCATTATGACGAGCTCTTTATATGTTCCTAACTTGTCTTTGTGGAAGTTTTCATCATCACAGATGAAGTGCAGAAGATACTGAAACATGAGCTGGTTTTCCTCCACAGGACTGCAGAATGATCACACAATGATCCTATTTTACTGTGACCGTGAAAGTGTGATTATTGGAGTTTCTCCAACTCGACACACTGATGTGTACCTGCAGATAGGTAAGGCCACCTTCACACTCCTGGCTAATCGAGCAGCTCTAACTTACTGTGTGAGAGTGTTAGCATGTATTATTATCAATGAGCTTAAGTTCTGTTCTGGACTACCAGCCAAAGCGCTCTAAGAAGAACTGTGATAGAACTGACCATATTATTAATAATGTAATGAAAATGAAGCCCAACATGCAGTTATGTCTACTTACTTCACATATCTGATAACCATTTAGACATTCCAGGATATTTGTACACATAAACCACCTATTAGACATTCAGTATCAATGAACAAGTTCAGTAAGAACATCACTTACTGTTTATTGTTGTGACTGTATATACTGAAAAAGTAAAGTTTCCTGACCATGCTCTTCACTCTGAATGACTCACGTGGTTATATTTCTCTTCATAGATAAATGGAAGAAGACTTCTATCAGTCAGCTGCTGGAGGAGTGCAGTCACGTTGAGCTGCAGTCGACTTCTCTGGTCAGAATCTTCTACAAAGGCTGCTCCTTGCAAAACTGGGTGAGATTCATTTTCATCTCATCTTTGGTCTAAAATGAAATTCTAAGTGCATGTCGTTCATGGTGAACTTTCTTCACCTCAGCTTGGCCATGAGAAGCAGTACACAGTGAAACTGGGTGATCTGAATGCGGACACCATACAGACCCAAACCTGTCCATCATCTACAGCTGGATCAATTCAGGTTCCTGCTGTTAAGTGTGAAAGTGCCAACATGATTGTAGCGCTAGCTGCTAAGGAGCTAAAAGAGGCGAGATTTTTGGGTAAGTTAATATAGATTATTAAATAACAATGCATAATAATGAATTATAATTCAGAGAGCTGTGGATGGTACCATGTGTGGATGGTACCATGATATATTGCTGTGCACATATTAAACATATGGATTTTACTTTTCCAGATCTGGATGCTTCTTCTTTGAAAGAGAAGGTCATGACTGAGAAAAATGGTTTAACACAATGGAAAGATGGAGAGAACCTTGTTATTCAAGTGGAGAACCCCATGAAGGAGGTACTGCTAGCCAGTAAAAATTATTCTTTTTTAAAATATGCTAAAATTATTTACTCTGCTAAAAACAATAACACTCTACACCCTAGAACACCATTGTGCATGTGTGTGTGTGTGTGTGTGTGTGTGTGTGTGTGTGTGTGTATGGGATTTATATAGGTGTGTGTGAGGTGTGTGAATATTTTCCTTAATAGGATGTACTTATGGCTAAAGTCATAGTTATAGCTATAAGTATAGTTATGTTGAGTTATAGCTATAGGGTGTAGTTACTGTAACACAACTGCTGATGAAATATTACAGGAACAGAACTGAAATGGGAAAAATAAATTATAGTCCATATTAAGGTGTCATTCTGTGTATTTTTATTATGAATGCTACTCATGTTGGTAGTGTTGCATTCAGTTTCAAATAAAATCCAAAATAATCCCATTTAAAACATTTGTTAGCCACAAATTAGATCATGTAAATTTTGATTGAAAAAAGACACAGGGGGCTGAGCCCCTATAGCCCACTGATACAAGCTGCCCCTGGTTATAACTATAGTTACAGCTGTATAGCATTAATGATAATTCTATGTATATGCATAACTATAGTTATAGATATAGTTATAGTTATATCTATAGCTATAGTTACAACTACAGTTATAGTTACAGCTATAGCCATAGATATAGTTGTTTATAGTGATAGCTATAGTTAAATTGATTTGTAATGATAGGTATAGCTATAGATGTAGTTAAACTTATCATGATACCTACAGTTAGAGTTATAGTTATATTGAGAAATAGTTATATCTACAGTTATAGCTACAGTAATAGTCATGGGTATAGTTATAAATACAGTTATGGTTAAAGCTACAGTTATACTGTAGTTATAGTGACTGCTACATTTATGGCATTTGGCAGATACCTTTATCCAGATTGACCTACATTTTTAAATTTCATTTATAAGTCTGAGCAGTTGAAGGTTAAGGGCCTTGCTCAAGAGCCCAACAGTGGTGGCTTGGCAGTGTTGGGATTTGAGCTCACAACCTTTTGATCAGTAGCGCAATGTCCTAACTACTTTGCTACCACTGGCCCTAATAGCTAAACGGATATGTAGACATTAGTGACAGTTAAAGTTATAGTACTAGTTATCATTACAGTAATTTGTAGCTAATAGTATACTCATACTCAGTTATAGTTATAGCTATAATTATACCTACAGTTATAGTTATAGCTGTACAGTAGTTATAGTTTTAGTTAGGGAAATACATATCGCTATAGCTATATCCATGTATTAATACCTTTGTGCAGCAGAAATATTGGGTGACAAGTAGAAGCAGAAAAAAGTCACATAGCTGCAGTTATAGCTATAGTTTACAGCTAATGCCATAGTTATAGTTTTATTTATAGTGATAACAATAGTTAGGTATAGTTATAGTTATGGATACAAATGTTATAGCTATAACTATAAATAGTTATAGCTATAACTATAAATAGTTATAGCTATAGTTACATTTATAGTTATATAGTTGCCGTTATGGAAATATTTACATTTACATTTACCCATTTAGCATACGCTATTATCCAAAGCGACTTACAAATGAGAAAACACGAGCAAAACGATATATCAAGCAGAGAACAATGCAAGTAGTGCTACCATACAAGATCTATTAATTGAGTTCCAGAAGAAGCAAAGTGCGCAGAGTAGAGGGGAAAGTGCCAGAGTAAGGCTTATTTATTTATTTGTTTGTTTGTTTGTTTATTTTATGGGTTGGTTAGGTGTTCATGAAAGAGGTGGGTCTTTAGCTGTTTCTTGAAGATGGTGATAGATTCTGCGGTCCGAATTGAGGTTGGAAGTTCATTCCACCACTGGAATGTATATCTGTCACTATAGATAGTTACATAGTTTTATTTATGGCTATACTATTTTTGTAGGAATATCCAGAATAACAGGAATAGCCTTAATTCGATTTGTGTTTAATTCAAGTATAAATTTAGCCGGATTAAGGTCGTCAATAATCGCTGTTTACATGCTAGTTTCTTAATCGGAGTATCGTCTTAATCGGGTTATTATCAGATTATTGTTGTCCATGTAAACGTACTGAATGTTAGAAAAAGAAGAAGCCTTTATTTGTCACATGTACATTACAGCAAAGTGATATGTGACATATTCCATCTTGTTAGGAAGTTTGGGTCAGAGCGCACGGTCTGCCATGGTACATTCATTAAGGGTTAAGGGCCTTGCTCAAGGGCCCAACAGTGGCAGCTTGGTGGTGCTGGGGATTTGAACAGTAACCCAGAGTGTATATACATATAGCTATAGTTTTTCTTATAGGTGTATTTATAGCTATATTTATGGTAAAGGCTATAGCTATAGCTATCATTCTAATTATAGTTATAGCTATCACTATAGTTAGAGTAATAGTTATAACTATTATTATAGTGACCTCTACAGTTATAACTATTACTGACAGTTACATTCATATTTATAGCTACAGTAATAATTATACCTACAGTTATAGTAATGGTTGTAGTTATAGTAATATGTATAGCTATTACCAGGTTTGGGGAGTAACGGAATAGAACAGCATTACTTAATCAGAATTTTGTAAAAAAAAAAAAAAAAAAAAAAGAAAAGAAAAAAAAAGAGAGAGATTTTTCAAAATTTTTCTAAAGATTTAAAAAACAAAAAAATTAATATTTTGACAGAACACAATATAGCAGCTGCTTGATTATAGTTCTGGTTCTCTCTCACCAGCTGTGACTCACATGAATAACCTCCTGGTTCATGCTCTAATAAATTTTGTTCAAAGTTAATTAGCTAGAAATTAACAGAAATTGTTCTCTGAAATGCTTTTGTTAGGGGGACCATACCACCTCTTTTTCAGATCTTAAAAAAGCATCCGGACAGTATTTATAAATATGAGGAAATGTCCGGGATTCGGCTTCAGTTTCATTATGATGTGTTTATGGTCTAATACTGCAACATGTATGCACATATTTGCATTGCTTTAACCCTCTCTGTAATTCTTACTACTGAATAAGCACCATGAGAACCATGTGGCCATGTGTGGATAGAACAGTCACAGTCACAGCTATTGCTATACTCATATTTATAGTTATATTCATATTTATAGTTGTAGCTGTAGTAGTTACAGTTATACCTACAGTGTAGTTATTGCTCTTTGAGCTTTTTATTAGCCATGTACAGTGGTGCTTGAAAGTTTGTGGCCCTTATAAATATGACCTAGTGTACATACAGCAGTGTAGTCTAGCTATAATTATAGTCATATAGTTACAGTTACATTTACATCTATTCATTTAGCAGACTCTTTTATCCAAAGCAACTTACAAATGACAGAATAGTTATAGCTATAAGTTTACCCATCCTCCGACTTAAACTTTAAGTATAGCGTTACTAAACCACAGCCAGTTTCTTTATATGTCCATTGGCTCAGTTAGTGTGCTTTGTTAAGTAAATGTTCAGTTCACTGAAATACTTTGCTGAGTCCGCATCTGCCACCTGACAACCCAGTCCTAGTGGAATAACAGAGACAAGCTCTTTTTTAATCTTTCAGTTCAAGTACTGTCCACAAAAAAGATTTTAGTTTAGAACACTGATTCTGAATTCATTTGAGAAACTTTATTGTGCTCGTTCCAACCATCTTTTTTCCTAAGTGTTTAGCAATCAACAAAAACTCTACACATATGAAATTAGAAATGTCCTTATGTCCTCCTGTCATATCAAATATATGTTTCAAGTTAACTCCTACTAAGGAATTTGCATATTTCACGGGTAGACATGAATGGTAAGAGTCTCAATTTGCATCCTCATATCCTTTACTCTACAACCATAATAATCCTGAAAAAACTAGTTAGGTTGTGTTAATATTAGCTACATGACCTAGCCTGATATTTGCCATGGTATTTAAATATTGTTGTCATTTAACTCTAATGGCACTGACTTTTTGCCAGGTAACCCCTGGTAGTTTTGGGTTCCACTAGTTGATCTGGTCTGAAATGCCTGCTCCAGACCTTTGCATGAGGTGAAATGCTCACAATGAATGTTTAGTAACCTGTTGAGAATACTCTGGACTGCAAAGCTGTTAATTTTTAAAGACATTGTGCACAGCAGTACTCTAAATATTTCTTCATTTGTTTTTGAAAGTGTTTCAAGTTAAATACCTTATGGCAAACACTCATTGTGGCAAGTTGCAGTCTCACTGATGAAAGTAAACAATGTTGCAGGAAGAGCAAGAGCCTCACTATTTCAAAAGTCAAATGTGTCATTACTCCAAATGCATGGAGACCACTGTAGCTGGTTAACAAACAAATATTGTTGAATGTAGGGTTCTTGATTATTGTTGGCTGCTTAATTTGTTTCTGGGTAGTTTGTTTTTCCAGTAGAATTTTGAGAGTTACAGTAGTTTAGCAATATAAAACAGTTAGAGGATGGGCCATAAAAATAAGGGTTAGGGTTAGGGTTAAATCAAACACCTGGTAACAATTTTAATATCTAAATATGCCATGTGGTCAGTGTTTATAGGCATGGATAGAGTTTTGTAATATTCAATAATTTCATGTTGCATGGTTGGATGGCTAATATGGTCAAGTAATAGGAGATCTTGGAGATTTTTTTCCAATTGTCTCGATAGTTTCTTGTATTGAGGATACAGGATTATGATGAGTGTTTTATCAACTCCATAGACACTGATTTTATGTTGCAAGTTTGGTGTCTGGATAGAGTTAGAGATATTTATATTTATATTTATTTTTGTCATGTACAGTGGATATAAAAATTCTACACACCCCTGCAGCGTATAAAAATTACAGTGTATAAAAAATATGTTACAAATAATCAGAAACTAATTTAATGTTTTAGAGAAAAATTAAAGTTACAATAACCTGGTTGCATAAGTATGCACACCCTTTTATAATTGGGGTGTGGCAGTGTTCAGAATGGGCCAATCACATTCAATCTCATATTCAAAAGTAATTATCATACAGCTGTCATCAATGAACTTATTCTGATTAACTCCAAATAAAGACCAGCTGTTTCTGTAGGATTTTCTTCAAACCTTCTTGGTTTCACCCAAGTGCTGAAGCGATGGTCTTTGAAGAGCTTAGAGAGCATATACAGGGTCTCACCTGTTGTAAGGTCAGGAGAGAGGTATAAAAGAATTTCCAAAACATTAGATTAGCAACACCATGAAGGCCATCATCAACAAATAGAGAAAATGGAGCACCACAGTGACATCACCAAGAACAGGACATCCCTCCAAAATTTGACTCCAAAAGGACAAGACAAAAACTTGCCAGGGAGGCTGCCAAAAGACCTATGGCAACATTAATAGACACTACAGGAATACGTGACAAGTACTGATTACACTGTGCATGTGACAACAATCTCTCATATTCTTCGCGTGTCTGGGCTATGGGTCGACTATAGTGCAAAACCGTCAGGTGCCTGCTAGTAAGCTGAAGATTAGTATGAATTTCACTTTTCAGCACATCAATGACCCAAAGCATACATCCAAATCAACAAAGGAACAGCTTAACCAAAAGAAGTTTTTGAATGACCTAGCCAGAGCCCAGATCTGAATCCAACTAAATATCTGTGACCTGAAGCACGCTGTACACAGGAGATACCCTCACAATCTGATGGATCTGAAATGTTTCTGTAAGAAAGAGTGGGAAAAAGTTAAGATGTGCCATGCTGATAGACTCTTACACAAAAAGACTGCGTGGTGTAAAAACATCAAAAGCTGCTTTAATAAAATATTAGTTTATGGGTGTGCACACTTATGCAGCCAGGATATTGTAAGCTTTTTATTTTTTACTAAAAGTTTCTGAATTTTTTTCACTTAAACTTTATATGTTGTAATTTCATCTTAAAAGTGGAAAAAGTTCTGACAACCTCTTATCTTAGTTTCACAATACATAAAAAAAAAAAACATTTTAACATGGGTGTGTAGACTTTTATATTTACTGTAGCTGTAGTTCATGGTCCAGTAATAATGGAAATAGGGGCAGGGACAGTGGACATCCCTGTCTGGTACTTCTAAGCATTCTGAACTTATTTTGTCTGAGATTATTTTGTTAGTTATGTAGTATATGGATCTAAGTGTAGATAATCTTAATCCATTGAATAAATGATTAACAATTTATTAAATGTCATGATTAAGAATTCTAATAGATTCTAAATTGTATGTCTTGTAAAATGTATTAGGTTAAGTAGTTTGGACATGTTGGAAAATGATTATCTGCCTCTAATTATGTCTGTTTGATCAGGGTGGATTAGTGATGAAATAATCGTTTCCATTCTAGTAGCTAGTGTTTAGAGTTGCTTTAAAATGTTTGTGTCTGTATTGATAAGTAATAATAAACACCTCTCTAACTATCACCAATTATATTTTAGATGTAGTGTAATATTGATGATTTGTTAATACTCAAAATATTGTAAATTTGAGTCTGGTTCCGCTCATGGTTTCATCCTCGTATTGTCTCAGGGAGTTTTTTCCTGGTTTGAATGAATGTATGAATGAATGAATGAATTTGATCATTAGAGATAAATTTATAAATGTAAAACTTACATCCGGAACTTATATATTTCTGTAAAGCTGCTTTGTGACAATATCCAACATTAATTGCTATACAAATCAAATTTAACTGAATTACTAGTGATGCTATTTATACGGGTAGTATCATATTTTCTTTCATTTCAGCTACTGATCTATTAAACAGTGGTGACAATTTAATTTAATGTGGTTACCTAGAAACTTTCCAGCTTTATTACTCTTTTCAGAGTTTTCACGTATAGGTCTTTGTAAGAGAAATGGATTTTTCTTAATAAGCTTACTGCACTGGAATTTAATGTATTGAAATTTCTTAACCCATTTTCAGTATTTTCTGTGGAGTTATCTGTACATTCTCTAGTTCCTTGATTTTCTGTTTTAATTGAGTTTTTTAAGCATCTTTTGTTTCCTATAGGATGAGTAGGATGTTATTTTACATTTTAACACAACTTTTCCAGTTTGGAGCAGTTCAAATAGTTTACAGTTTTAAGGAATGATGCCAGTTCTGTTTCAGTGTTTGGACAGATTTGGGTCAGGTGATTATATTTAAAATCCTAGATTAATGTGTCATCATGCTGTGATTAATGTACATTTTCATTTTGTCTTCTCTGCAGCATCAGTCTGTGCTTTTGCTTCAGTATATTGATACATTGGATAAACTGTACATGGGAAAGGTGTTCTGTGCCCAAAATCAAGCTAAACATCTGACCAAAAGAGAGAGTCACACGAATGATTCTTCGACGGAATTGGGAAAACCTGGCAATAACCTTGAAACTTACAGGCCATCTCCAAGAATGATGTCAAATCAAAACTCCATCTGTGTCGGTGAAACACATGAAACATCAAGTATTCCAACTTCAGAAACAACTTCTACTCCTAGAACTACTACTAAACCAAAAAGTACTACATCTACAGCAACCTCAAAACATACACCAACTAAAGAACATACACCCACCAAAAAACATACACCAACCAAAGAACATACAACAACCAAAAAACATACACCCACCAAAAAACATACACCCACCAAACAACATTCACCAAACGCTGCATCTTTTGCAGAAGTTTCAACAACCACTACATCATTTGAAACAACTAATGCTCCTTCTATTCCTGAAAATATTACACCCACCAAAGAACATACACCAACTAAAGTACAAACACCAACCAAAAAACATACACCCACCAAAAAACAAACACCCACCAAAAAACATACACCAACCAAACAACAGACACCAAACGCTGCATCTTTTGCAGGAGTTTCAACAACCACTACATCATTTGAAACAACTAATGCTCCTTCTATTCCTGAAAATATGGTTATAACTACTTCACTGGCAGGAGCTTTAAGAACCACAACATCAAGTATTCCAACTTCAAAAACTACAAAAATCGGAGGAATAACCACAGCAGCAGCAGGGGGGTCAGGAGATAATACTGCTACAACTAATGTTAAAACCAATACACTCACCTCTACACTAGAAACAGTCACAGATGAAACAGCTTTCACTTTATCAGAGAACACTGTTTTAACACCTGAAAATATTGCTCCAGAGTGTACATCAGATTCATCATCTGACGAACTTTCAACAACCACTAGATCATTTAAAACACCAACCAAAAAACATACACCAACTAAAGAACATACACCCACCAAACAACAGACACCAAACGCTGCATCTTTTGCAGGAGTTTCAACAACCACTAAACCATTTGAAACAACTAATGCTCCTTCTATTCCTGAAAATATTACACCAACCAAAGAACATACACCAACCAAAGAACATACACCCACCAAAGAACATACACCAACCAAAAAACATACACCAACCAAAAAACATACACCAACTAAAGAACATACACCAACCAAAAAACATACACCAACTAAAAAACATACATCAACTAAAGAACACACACCAACCAAAGAACACACACCAACCAAAGAACATACACCAACCAAAAAACATACACCCACCAAAGAACATACACCAACCAAAAAACATACACCAACCAAAAAACATACACCAACTAAAGAACATACACCAACCAAAAAACATACACCAACTAAAAAACATACACCAACTAAAGAACACACACCAACCAAAGAACATACACCGACCAAAGAACATACACCAACTAAAGAACATACACCCACCAAAGAACAAACACCAACTAAAGAACATACACCCACCAAAGAAAATACACCAACCAAAGAACATACACCAACCAAACAACAGACGCCAACCAAAGAACATACGCCAACCAAAAAACATACACCCACCAAAAAATATACACCAACCAAAGAACATACACCAACCAAACAACAGACACCAAAAACTGCATCTTTTGCAGGAGTTTCAACAACCACTACATCATTTGAAACAACTAATGCTCCTTCTATTCCTGAAAATATTACACCAACCAAAGAACATACACCAACCAAAGAACATACACCAACTAAAGAACATACACCCACCAAACAACATACACCAACCAAAAAACATACACCAACTAAAGAACATACGCCAACCAAAAAACATACACCAACTAAAAAACATACACCAACTAAAGAACACACACCAACCAAAGAACATACACCAACCAAAAAACATACACCGAACAAAGAACATACACCAACTAAAGAACATACACCCACCAAAGAACAAACGCCAACTAAAGAACATACAACCACCAAACAACAGACACCAACCAAAGAACATACGCCAACCAAAAAACATACACCAACCAAACAACAGACACCAACCAAAGAACATACGCCAACCAAAAAACATACACCCACCAAAAAACATACACCCACCAAAAAACATACACCAACCAAAGAACATACACCAACCAAACAACAGACACCAACCACTACATCTTTTGCAGGAGTTTCAACAACCACTACATCATTTGAAACAACTAATGCTCCTTCTATTCCTGAAAATATGGTTATAACTACTTCACTGGCAGGAGCTTTAAGAACCACAACATCAAGTATTCCAACTTCAGCAACTACAAAAATCAGAGGAATAACCACAGCAGCAGCAGGGGGGTCAGGAGATAATACTGCTACAACTAATGTTAAAACCAATACACTCACCTCTACACTAGAAACAGTCACAGATGAAACAGCTTTCACTTTATCAGAGAACACTGTTTTAACACCTGAAAATATTGCTCCAGAGTGTACATCAGATTCATCATCTGACGAACTTTCAACAACCACTAGATCATTTAAAACACCAACCAAAAAACATACACCAACTAAAGAACATACACCCACCAAACAACAGACACCAACCACTGCATATTTTGCAGGAGTTTCAACAACCACTACATCATTTGAAACACATACACCAACCAAACAACAGACACCAGCCAAAGAACATACACCAACCAAAGTACAAACACCAACTAAAGAACATACACCAACCAAACAACAGACACCAACCAAAGAACATACGCCAACCAAAAAACATACACCCACCAAAGAACATACACCAACCAAACAACAGACACCCACCAAAGAACATACACCAACCAAACAACAGACACCAACCAAAGAACATACACCAACCAAAAAACATACACCAACCAAAGAACATACACCAACCAAAAAACATACACCAACCAAACAACAGACACCAACCAAAAAACATACACCAACTAAAGAACATACACCAACCAAACAACAGACACCAACCAAAAAACATACACCAACTAAAGAACATACACCAACCAAAAAACATACACCAACCAAAAAACATACACCCACCAAACAGCAGATACCAACCACTGCATCATTTGTAGGAGTTTCAACAACCACTACATCATTTGAAACAACTAATGCTCCTTCTATTCCTGAAAATATTACACCCACCAAAGAACATACACCAACTCTAGAACATACACCCATCAAAGAACGTACACCAACTAAAGAACATACACCAACCAAAAAACATACACCCACCAAAAAACATACGCCCACCAAACAACAGACACCAAACGCTGCATCTTTTGTAGGAGTTTCAACAACCACTACATCATTTGAAACAACTAATGCTCCTTCTATTCCTAGAAATATTACTCCAATGGTTAGAACAACTACAGAAATCAGAGGAATAACCACAGCAGCAACAGGGGGGTCAGGAGATAATACTTCTACAAATATTATTAAAACCACTACACTCACCTCTACACTAGAAACAGTCACAGAGGAAACAGCTTCCACTTTATCAGAGAACACTGTTTTAACACCTGAAAATACTACCTCAGAGTTTACATCACAATCACCATCTGACAAAGTTTCAGCAACCACTACATCATTTAAAACACCAACCAAAAAACATACACCCACCAAACAGACACCAACCAGTGCATCTTTTGCAGGTGCTTCAACAACCACTAAGTCATTTGAAACACATACACCAACCAAACAACAAACACCAACTAAACAACATACACCCACCAAAAAACATACACCAACCAAAGAACATACAACAACTAAAGAACACACACCCACCAAAAAACATACACCAACCAAAGAACATACACCAACCAAAAAACATACACCCACCAAACAGCAGATACCGACCACTACATCTTTTGCAGGAGTTTCAACAACCACTACATCATTTGAAACAACTAATGCTCCTTCTATTCCTGAAAATATGGTTATAACTACTTCACTGGCAGGAGCTTTAAGAACCACAACATCAAGTATTCCAAATTCAAAAACTACAAAAATTGGAGGAATAACCACAGCAGCAGCAGGGGGGTCAGGAGATAATACTGCTACAACTAATGTTAAAACCACTACACTCACCTCTACACTTGAAACAGTCACAGATGAAACAGCTTTCACTTTATCAGAGAACACTGTTTTAACACCTGAAACTATTACTCCAGAGGGTACATCAGATTCATCATCTGACGAACTTTCAACAACCACTAGATCATTTAAAACACCAACCAAAAAACATACACCAACTAAAGAACATACACCCACCAAACAACAGACACCAACCACTGCATCTTTTGCAGGAGTTTCAACAACCACTACATCATTTGAAACACATACACCAACCAAACAACAGACACCAGCCAAAGAACATACACCAACCAAAGTACAAACACCAACTAAAGAACATACACCAACCAAACAACAGACACCAACCAAAGAACATACGCCAACCAAAAAACATACACCCACCAAAGAACATACACCAACCAAACAACAGACACCCACCAAAGAACATACACCAACCAAACAACAGACACCAACCAAAGAACATACACCAACCAAAAAACATACACCAACCAAGGAACATACACCAACCAAAAAACATACACCAACCAAACAACAGACACCAACCAAAAAACATACACCAACTAAAGAACATACACCAACCAAACAACAGACACCAACCAAAAAACATACACCAACTAAAGAACATACACCAACCAAAAAACATACGCCCACCAAACAACAGACACCAAACGCTGCATCTTTTGTAGGAGTTTCAACAACCACTACATCATTTGAAACAACTAATGCTCCTTCTATTCCTGGAAATATTACTCCAATGGTTAGAACAACTACAGAAATCAGAGGAATAACCACAGCAGCAACAGGGGGGTCAGGAGATAATACTTCTACAAATATTATTAAAACCACTACTCTCACCTCTACACTAGAAACAGTCACAGAGGAAACAGCTTCCACTTTATCAGAGAACACTGTTTTAACACCTGAAAATACTACCTCAGAGTTTACATCACAATCACCATCTGACAAAGTTTCAGCAACCACTACATCATTTAAAACACCAACCAAAAAACATACACCCACCAAACAGACACCAACCAGTGCATCTTTTGCAGGTGCTTCAACAACCACTAAGTCATTTGAAACACATACACCAACCAAACAACAAACACCAACTAAACAACATACACCCACCAAAAAACATACATCAACCAAAGAACATACAACAACTAAAGCACATACACCCACCAAAAAACATACACCAACCAAAGAACATACACCAACCAAAAAACATACACCCACCAAACAGAAGATACCAACCACTACATCTTTTGCAGGAGTTTCAACAACCACTACATCATTTGAAACAACTAATGCTCCTTCTATTCCTGAAAATATGGTTATAACTACTTCACTGGCAGGAGCTTTAAGAACCACAACATCAAGTATTCCAAATTCAAAAACTACAAAAATTGGAGGAATAACCACAGCAGCAGCAGGGGGGTCAGGAGATAATACTGCTACAACTAATGTTAAAACCACTACACTCACCTCTACACTTGAAACAGTCACAGATGAAACAGCTTTCACTTTATCAGAGAACATTGTTTTAACACCTGAAACTATTACTCCAGAGTGTACATCAGATTCATCATCTGACGAACTTTCAACAACCACTAGATCATTTAAAACACCAACCAAAAAACATACACCAACTAAAGAACATACACCCACCAAACAACAGACACCAACCACTGCATCTTTTGCAGGAGTTTCAACAACCACTACATCATTTGAAACACATACACCAACCAAACAACAGACACCAGCCAAAGAACATACGCCAACCAAAAAACATACACCCACCAAAGAACATACACCAACCAAACAACAGACACCCACCAAAGAACATACACCAACCAAAGAACATACACCCACCAAAGAACATACACCAACCAAACAACAGACACCAACCAAAGAACATACACCAACCAAAAAACATACACCAACCAAAGTACAAACACCAACTAAAGAACATACACCAACCAAACAACAGACACCAACCAAAGAACATACGCCAACCAAAAAACATACACCCACCAAAGAACATACACCAACCAAAGAACATACACCAACCAAACAACAGACACCAACCAAAAAACATACACCAACTAAAGAACATACACCAACCAAAAAACATACACCAACCAAAAAACATACACCCACCAAACAGCAGATACCAACCACTGCATCATTTGTAGGAGTTTCAACAACCACTACATCATTTGAAACAACTAATGCTCCTTCTATTCCTAGAAATATTACTCCAATGGTTAGAACAACTACAGAAATCAGAGGAATAACCACAGCAGCAACAGGGGGGTCAGGAGATAATACTTCTACAAATATTATTAAAACCACTACTCTCACCTCTACACTAGAAACAGTCACAGAGGAAACAGCTTCCACTTTATCAGAGAACACTGTTTTAACACCTGAAAATACTACCTCAGAGTTTACATCACAATCACCATCTGACAAAGTTTCAGCAACCACTACATCATTTAAAACACCAACCAAAAAACATACACCCACCAAACAGACACCAACCAGTGCATCTTTTGCAGGTGCTTCAACAACCACTAAGTCATTTGAAACACATACACCAACCAAACAACAAACACCAACTAAACAACATACACCCACCAAAAAACATACACCAACCAAAGAACATACAACAACTAAAGAACATACACCCACCAAAAAACATACACCAACCAAGGAACATACACCAACCAAAAAACATACACCCACCAAACAGCAGATACCAACCACTACATCTTTTGCAGGAGTTTCAACAACCACTACATCATTTGAAACAACTAATGCTCCTTCTATTACTGAAAATATGGTTATAACTACTTCACTGGCAGGAGCTTTAAGAACCATAACATCAAGTATTCCAAATTCAAAAACTACAAAAATCGGAGGAATAACCACAGCAGCAACAGGGGGGTCAGGAGATAATACTGCTACAACTAATGTTAAAACCACTACACTCACCTCTACACTAGAAACAGTCACAGATGAAACAGCTTTCACTTTATCAGAGAACACTGTTTTAACACCTGAAAATACTACTTCAGAGTTTACATCAGATTCATCATCTGAAGCAGTTTCAACAACCACTACATCATTTGAAACAACTAATACTCCTTCTACTCCTGAAAATATTACACCAACGGTTATATATACTACAACATTTGAAGAGATTTCAACAACTTCACCATCAACAACCTCTGAGGCAGATATTACTACTGGAAATATGACTCCTCTGATTATTACTAATACATCACCTACTCCAATGGGTAGAACTACTGCATCTCCTGCACGAGTTTCAACAACCTCTACATCATCAGCAACCTCTGCTTCTGCTTCTGGAAATACTACTCCCCTGGTCATGATCACTTCATCGGAAGGAGCTTTAAGAACCATAACATCAAGTATTCCAACTTCAAAAACTACAAAAATCAGAGGAATAACCACAGCAGCAACAGGGGGGTCAGGAGATAATACTTCTACAAATATTAGTAAAACCACTACACTCACCTCTACACTAGAAACAGTCACAGATGAAACAGCTTTCACTTTATCAGAGAACACTGTTTTAACACCTGAAAATACTACTTCAGAGTTTACATCAGATTCATCATCTGACAACGTTTCAACAACCTCTACATCATCAGCAACCTCTGCTTCTGCTTCTGGAAATACTACTCCCCTGGTCATGATCACTTCATCGGAAGGAGCTTTAAGAACCATAACATCAAGTATTCCAACTTCAGCAACTACAAAAATCAGAGGAATAACCACAGCAGCAACAGGGGGGTCAGGAGATGATACTTCTACAACTATTATTAAAGCCACTACACTCACCTCTACACTAGAAACAGTCACAGATGAAACAGCTTTCACTTTATCAGAGAACACTGTTTTAACACCTGAAAATACTACTTCAGAGTTTACATCAGATTCATCATCTGAAGAAGTTTCAACAACCACTACATCATTTGAAACAACTAATACTCCTTCTACTCCTGAAAATATTACACCAACGGTTATATATACTACAACATTTGAAGAGATTTCAACAACTTCATCATCAACAACCTCTGAGGCAGATATTACTACTGGAAATATAACTCCTCTGATTATTACTAATACATCACCTACTCCAATGGGTAGAACTACTGCATCTCCTGCAAGAGTTTCAACAACCTCTACATCATCAGCAACCTCTGCTTCTGCTTCTGGAAATACTTCTCCCCTGGTCATGATCACTTCATCGGAAGGAGCTTTAAGAACCATAACATCAAGTATTCCAACTTCAAAAACTACAAAAATCAGAGGAATAACCACAGCAGCAACAGGGGGGTCAGGAGAAAATACTTCTACAAATATTATTAAAACCACTACTCTCACCTCTACACTAGAAACAGTCACAGATGAAACAGCTTTCACTTTATCAGAGAACACTGTTTTAACACCTGAAAATACTACCTCAGAGTTTACATCAGATTCATCATCTGACAAAGTTTCGACAACCTCTACATCATCAGCAACCTCTGCTTCTGCTTCTGGAAATACTACTCCCCTGGTCATGATCACTTCATCGGAAGGAGCTTTAAGAACCATAACATCAAGTATTCCAACTTCAGCAACTACAAAAATCAGAGGAATAACCACAGCAGCAACAGGGGGGTCAGGAGATAATACTTCTACAACTATTATTAAAGCCACTACACTCACCTCTACACTAGAAACAGTCACAGATGAAACAGCTTCCACTTTATCAGAGAACACTGTTTTAACACCTGAAAATACTACTTCAGAGTTTACATCAGATTCATCATCTGAAGAAGTTTCAACAACCACTACATCATTTGAAACAACTAATACTCCTTCTACTCCTGAAAATATTACACCAACGGTTATATATACTACAACATTTGAAGAGATTTCAACAACTTCATCATCAACAACCTCTGAGGCAGATATTACTACTGGAAATATAACTCCTCTGATTATTACTAATACATCACCTACTCCAATGGGTAGAACTACTGCATCTCCTGCAAGAGTTTCAACAACCTCTACATCATCAGCAACCTCTGCTTCTGCTTCTGGAAATACTTCTCCCCTGGTCATGATCACTTCATCGGAAGGAGCTTTAAGAACCATAACATCAAGTATTCCAACTTCAAAAACTACAAAAATCAGAGGAATAACCACAGCAGCAACAGGGGGGTCAGGAGATAATACTTCTACAAATATTAGTAAAACCACTACACTCACCTCTACACTAGAAACAGTCACAGAGGAAACAGCTTTCACTTTATCAGAGAACACTGTTTTAACACCTGAAAATACTACTTCAGAGTTTACATCAGATTCATCATCTGACAAAGTTTCAACAACCTCTACATCATCAGCAACCTCTGCTTCTGCTTCTGGAAATACTACTCCCCTGGTCATGATCACTTCATCGGAAGGAGCTTTAAGAACCATAACATCAAGTATTCCAACTTCAGCAACTACAAAAATCAGAGGAATAACCACAGCAGCAACAGGGGGGTCAGGAGATAATACTTCTACAAATATTATTAAAACCACTACACTCACCTCTACACTAGAAACAGTCACAGATGAAACAGCTTTCACTTTATCAGAGAACACTGTTTTAACACCTGAAACTATTACTCCAGAGTGTACATCAGATTCATCATCTGATGAACTTTCAACAACCACTACATCATTTGAAACAAATAATGCTCCTTCTACTTCTAGAAATATTACTCCAATGGTTACAACAACTAGATCACCACCAAGGTCTCATGTTGCTTCTACTCCTAGAAATATTACTCCAATGGTTACTACTACATCATCTGCAGGACCTTCAACAACCACTACAGCTTCTTCTTCATTATCTTCTACTACAACTACTACTTCAACTTCATCATCATCATCCTCATCATCCTCATCATCAAATTCTAATGCTGCTTCTACTCCTGGAAATACTACTCCAGTGGAAATAACTACTGCAACTGCAAGACCTTTAGCAACCACTACATCATCAGCAGCCTCTAATACTGCTCCTTTTATTCATGGAAATACTATTCCAATGGTTACAGTTACTCCATCAGGAATAGGGTGTAATGCTCAGACAACTCCAGTTCAACCAAGCATAGAAGACAATCTGGAATTTCCTATTACTTTCCCTGACATCTTTTGGGGACAGCCAACATTTCCCAATTAAACTGGCTGAATAAGATTAAACTTCACACTTTAACTTGTACAACCACTGTCGATTAAAATAATAATAATAATAATAATAATAATAATAATAATAATAATAATAATAATAATAATAATTTTAATACCCACAAACAAACCTGGATCAGCAACCACAACAGCAGCAAAAACTATTTTACCAACACTCTCACAGGAAACCCTGTGTCTGCCTTTGCAGACAAAACCTCTGTTTACCTCCACTGCTTGAAGAAAAAGACAAGTTCAACTCTAAAACTCTTCTGTACAAGCTACTAATGCAGTAACAACCATTCAACATGAATTTCAAGTGCAAAGACTACAGTTGAAGCTATCGCAAAAACCTACACAATACCACAATAATAGAAGTTTTATCAGCTGTGCTATTTCTACCACAGAACCTACAGTTGTTGGTTTGTTTGTTTGTTTTTTTGACAACTGATAAAACTGGCTTATATATTTGCTTTTAGAGTTCACTTCAAATAATCTGTTCTGTATTAGTAGAATGTAAAGTGCTAAATAGAATATAGGATGCTTTCATATATAATAAAAATATAATAAATAATGCAACAATCATCTTTGTTTAGATTTTCATTTCACTTCTCATTTAAAGATAAAGTTGATTTTTTTATATGAAAATGTAAAAAAATCTGCTCATGGAAAACGACATATTTAAAAAACTGTTTAGCATAAAAGGCAATAAAATACATTACCTTTACCAAAGAAACTGTAAATCTGTATGAAACAGTTCACAAGATTTATGTACACACAATATAAAACACATATTTAACAAGCAAAGACAAGCGCTACAATTTGGCTGACTTATACAAGTCTGTTTTTATTTCATTTACACCCGTTGAAGAATCTGCACTAACACTAGCAAACTGGTAAGTACTGCATCTGTCAAATGAGATCTTAGATTGTGTCTAACTTAATTGTTTTAACCGTTTTTGTCAAGCATGCTCAAAAACATCACAGACAATAGTTGCACAGGATTTATGAACTATTTAGTTAACAATGCTTTCACACATATAAAAACTCTGACATGTAAGTCCTAACATTTCTTTTGAACAGGGGATAAACTTTTGCACAGGGCTGTTGCCCTGTAGTTCAGTAGGAGGAATAATGTTGAGTCTTTAGCTTTCTTGATCAGCAATTTTAAAACATTTACTAAATTCTCAATGAGTCCATTTTACTCTGGATATTGTGGACTCAAGGTCACATGTCTAAGCACATATGCCTGGGCAAAATTGCAGAATTCCTTACAACTGAAATGAGGCCCCACTACATCATGGCTATAATGTTGTTGTTACTGTGCCATGTCAGGGTATTGGTAATGATCTATAAGGATGGCCATCTAATTCAAACAAACGCAAACAAATCGATATTTTACTCCCTGGTTTACAAAAATCCATAAAAGGCAAGGCTTACACAGCTGAAATTATGATGAAAAGGCAAAAGAGGTAGAAGTAAAAATTATTTTGACTCACGTCTAATATAATATTTACCAGAGTAACAGCACCTGAAAGGCCAAAATCTGGAGCCAAATTACAGAAAAGGTGAATTAGAAGTGACATGGTGAGGTGGAAAGAAAATGTGTTACCACACACACACACACACACACACACACACACACACACACACACACACACACACATATGCACACACGCACACAAACTCAAAATTTATTTGTTAAATTAATATTTTAACTTTCACAATTAATGGCAATATAAATCTAACAAAAAAAATGCCTCTATTACATCTTACCATTGTCATTTAATATTTTATTTCATGTCATCAGAACCACAACTAGTTTCCTATCAAAAAAATCGTTTCAAAGAAAAAAAAGGATATAGAGGTATATGCAGAACTTTTATTATATTACACATGTATGAAAATATAAACAAAGAGGTTTTGTTATTGTATCACACTATACCGTGTCCTCCAGTTGGATTTGACGTTTCAGTGATGTGATGCCTCTCCTCCACAGTTATATAGTCTGAGAGAGAGAGAGAGAGAGAGAGAGAGAGAGTAGACTTACATTCAGCAGCAGCTCATAACAACAAGCTTCATGCTTTATTACTGCTTTTAATCTGTCTATCAACCACAACACTCATTTCTGTACACAGATCTGATCTAACTTTTTCTGACTAAAATAAATAAATCATCTATCAGTAGGGTTTATGATATTTTCTAAATTAATAATTACATTTAACATTTTATGTAAAATTAAAGACTGGAATCACTAAATGGTAATGTTTGGGTGTGTGTGATACAACTACAATCTTATTTTGCACTGATGCACCAATGTATCGACCAATAAAGGCTATTTTCCCTGCTATGGGATAGTTTAAAAACATCCGATGATCAGGGCGGATTATATCCTGTCAATCAAAAGAGGGCTGTAAAACACATGGATTTCATGCTGTGTGTAAAGAAGATATGTCTTGTGTGGAATGATGATAAAACTGCAGTGTGTACTGTCTGTAATCTCTGCACTGATAATATTTTACACCGGAAGTGAGCAGCAGTGAAGTAGGAGTTTCAGCGTCGAGTCTAATTTTCTTTTTTTGCAGCACTGCTCGAGCTGAATTAAAGCACACTGATAAAAGATTTAAATGAAGATGATTTGACAAAAAAGTATATATTGCACAGAAAAATATATTTGTAGAGTGTATATTTCATATCCAGTCAATGTTAATATATAAAAAAGTTTATATTATATATCACCAGTTTGATGTCAGTGATGAAGTAGAAATGCTTGTGAGACTAACAGGAGGTTTTTTAGAATTCAGTCAATGTTAATATGAATTAATAACATTCAATAAGTTAGTAATCTTACTTTAATCTTCAGAATTTAGTTCATGTGTTAATGTTAATTATAGTAATGTGTTTTGTGTTTATGAGACCAGTTACTGTCACACAACGTGCTGAAATGGAGAGAATAAAGTTTTTATTTGCATTTCTTTCAGAATTGTGGATTTAATTATTATTCATTTAAAAGAAGGCATAAAAGGCAGAACTATCGGTATTGGTTATTGGTATTGTCCGATATCACTCTGAATAATCTGTATTGGCTGAGAAATTTTGTATCAGTGCATCACTAAATATATATATATATATATATAACGGGGAATCAACGCCTTGGACCGGCTTGTCAACTAAAGACTCATACGAACTCTGTCAAGACGCTGCTTGATACATCCTAAATTATATATTCAATTCAATTCAATTTTATTTGTATAGCGGTTTTTACAATGGACATTGTCTCAAAGCAGCTTTACAGAAATATACAAACACAGGATACAGATTTTAAGTGTGTGAATTTATCCCTATTGAGTGAGCCAATGATGATGGTGGTGAGGAAAAACTCCCTAAGATGACATGAGGACAAAACCTTGAGAGAAACCAGACTTAGAAGGGAACCCGTCCTCATCTGGGTGACAACGGATAGTGTGAAAGTGAAAGAACGTTCATTATGGTTTTAACATGAAGTCTTTGTTGAACTAGTCCACTGTTCAATAAAGGAGACCTGAGTGCAAAATTGTATGTGGTAATTGCAGTCCTAAGGCCATAGCAGCAACCGTAGTGAGAATGTCCATGTGGAAGTGAGATCCAAAACCCAAAAACTGAGGTTGTCCTCAGTGGCAGAATATAGCCTCCAGTTCTTATTTTGAAGTTCAACATAAGCTCTGTGTCCATTCCCCAGTTTCCATCATTTGAATGCCTGGTCTTGAGTATTTCCATTCCTGTATCTACTATTATGGCTACAGTCTATAAACTACCTAAGACTAAGACACATGCAGCTTTTATGTCAGAGTTTGCTGACTTCCTGTCAATGTTGAGTATGAAGTTCCACAGAAATTTAATTGTGGGAGACTTTAACATCCATGTGGACCGGAGTGACTCTGTTAGGAATTTCTGTCACTACTTGAGTGCTTTAACTTCTCACAGTTTGTAACTGACCCGACTCGTGATTGCAACGAGTGATTGCAAATTTTTGTATTCGTTTGTATCTCATTTTTCATCTGTTGACATTGGACTGTTAGATCATTTAGTTGTTTCTTTAATCTGGAACTGTATCATCCAAGTGAGCCTACCATCCGAACAGTAACCTTCCAGAATTGGAAGTCTATTGATCAGACAGTTTTTTTTTCCATTTTTGTTGTTTCCACCTTAAGTGAAGGGAGAAGATTGTCAGCTCTCCCAACAGACGTACTCTCTTCAAAACCTTTTCTTCTTTTCTCTGTCCCCCTCCACCCCTTCCCCTACCTCTCTCACTGCAGACGACTTTGGCACTTTCTTTTCCAACAAGGTTACATCAATCAGGAACCAGTTATCAAACCCAGACATGCATAGACCGGCTCCTCCTCAATGTAACGTTCAACTGACTTCCTTTTCTCCCCTCTCAGTGACTGATGTCTATAAACTCCTCCTCTCTAGCCATCTCGACCAGTCTTGACCCTATCCCTTCTCTCCCACACTATTACCTGCACTTACACACACATCTTTAACACTTCACTCTCTACTGGCACATACCCTACCTCATTTAAGCAGGCCCGGGTTACCCCGCTGCTTAAAGAACCCTCACTTAACCCTGCTGTGGTTGACAACTACAGACCGGTTTCCCTCCTCCCTTTTCTTTCCAAAACTCTACAAAGAGCCATTTTTAATCAACTCTCCAATTTTCTCACACAGAACAACCTCATGGATACCAAGCAATCAGGCTTCAAAAGAAATCACTCCATGGAGACTGCTCTGCTTTCCATCATTGAAGCCTTACGACTAGCAAGAGCAACCTCTAGATCATCTGTCCTCATCCTACTCGACCACTCTGCTACTTTTGATACTATGAACCATCAGATCCTCCTGTCAACTCTCTCCAGACTGGGCATCACCGGAACGGTTCTGCGCTGGGTGGAATCCTATCTCTCATACAGATCCTTCAAGGTATTGTGGAGGGGAGGTACTTCTGAAACTCAGCAACTCAAAGCTGGGGTTCCTCAGGGGTCAGTTCTGGGTCCACTGCTCTTCTCTATTTATACTACATCTCTGGGGCAGGTGATTGAGTCTCATACCTTCTCATATCATTGATATGCTGACAACACCCAGCTCTATTTGTCCTTCCAGCCTGATCATCCATCTGTCTCTGCACAAATCTCTGCTTGCCTGTTGGACATCTCGGTCTGGATGAGGGAACACCACCTTAAACTCAACTTGGCAAAAACTGAGCTTCTCGTCATCCCAGCCTGTCCCTCAATCAACCACAACCTCACTGTACAGCTCGGCTCAACCACACTCAAGTCAACCCGGATAGCCAGGATTTTTTATGTCAGCTTGACCTTTACAGACCACATTTCAACAACTGCACAGTCCTGTAGGTTCATTCTGTACAACATCAAGAAAATCAGTCCCTATCTCACCGAATAGGCCACACAGCTACGAGTCCAGGCTCTTGTCATCTCAAAACTGGAGTACTGAACTCACTACTCTCAGGCCTCCGAGAAGCTCCATCAAACTCCTTCAGATGATTCAGAATGTAGCAGCATGTCACGTATTCAACCAGCCCAAAAGAACCTTGTCACACCCTTCTTCCTTTCCCTCCACTGGCTTCCTGTACTGGTGCCCAAATCAAAATCAAGGCCTTGGTGCTCACGTACAAGATCTTGTCTGGAACAGCACCCCCTACCAAAACACTCTCCTTGAGGTTTACATTCCCTCATGCAATCACGCAATGACCGACATTTTGTAGTGCCTATTCAGTGTGGCGCAAGGTCCCTTTCCAGAACCTTCACACTATCTGTCCCTCAGTGGTGGAATGAACTTCCAACCTCAATCCGGACCACAGAATCTGTCACTATCTTCAAAAAACAGCTAAAGATCCACCTCTTCCGTGAACACCTAACTAACCCCTAAAACATCAACCCCACATCTAAAAAAAAAAAAAAAAAAAAAAAAAAAACCCTACTCTGGCACTTACACCTCTACTCTGCACACTTTGCTTCTTCTGGAACGCAATTAAAAAATCATGTATGGTAGCACTATTTGTATTACTCTCCGCTTGATATATGGCTTTGCTTGTATTTCCTCATTTGTAAGTTGCTTTGGAAATAAGTGTCTGCTAAATGAATAAATGTAAATGTAAGTGATCTGCATCCTACATCATTGGAGGAGAAAGTTCTACAGTTAAAGTCTGTTCTTGCTACTAATCTTGACTCTTTTGCTCCCCTAAGGTCACATTCGCCCGCTCTGATCCCTGGTTTAATGACAATCTGTGCTCTAGGAAGGCTGCTTTTTGGGAAATGGAGCATAAACGGCACCTTACTGGCTTGAATGTCTACTATCAAGCATGGAAGGATCTTCTGAGTGATTACAGAGCATTAATTGAGGCTGAAAGATCATCTTATTTCTCTCAGGCTATTGTAAACAATCAAGCAAATTCCAGATATTTGTTCCCAACCATAAACAGATTGCTTCAAGTTAATGCTTTTACCACATTGCCTGTTTCTCAGCAGCTATGTAAAATGTATGTATTCTAACATCAATAATGTTCACAAATAAATTTGTTACACCTGACTTCACTCCTTCTCCATCTGGGTTCACTGGTGTTTCTTTCACTCATTTTTCACTGCTTGATTCTGAGGCTCTCACAAGGGAGGAATCCAGCATGAAATCTACCACTTGCTGGATCCAATTCCCACAAACCTATTTAAATCGTGCTTCGATGTTTGATGCCCTACTATCCTCAGCATTATCTATGAATCATTGTAGACTGGGGTTGTTCCAGCAGTACTAAAGACTGCTGCTGTTACACCTGTACCAAAGAATGAAAATGTATCTGTGGATGATTTTAATAATATTCATCCCATTTCAAATCTTCCATTTTTGGCAAAAATACTTGAGCTTGTTGTTGACTCTCAACTATGTAATCATCTTACAATTAATAACGTCTTTGAACCCATTCAGTCAGGTTTTCGTAAATTTCACAACACTGAAACAGCATTGGTCAAAGTACCAATGACTTGTTGATGGCCTCTGATTCTGGCGCTACTTCCATTCTTATTCTTCTTGATCTTAGAACTGCTTTCGATACTGTGGATCATGGTCTTTTACTTACCCGGCTTGAAAGTGTTTTTGGTGTGTCTGGGACAGTTTTAAACTGGTTTAAGTCCTATTTTACTGACCATTCCCAGTTTATTTCTATGGGTGGTTACAGGTCTGACACTAGCTCTGTGCTCACTGGTGTTCCTCAGGGATCAGTTTTAGGCCTTTTACTTTTCAATATTTATCTCCACTTGGGCATCTGCTGAGATCGCTCGGCCTCCATTATCACTTTTATGCTGACGATACCCAAACCTACATGCACTCAAAATCTGGTAAAAATCTTGATGTTTGTTTTCTTTCTGACTGTATTTCTGAGATAAAAAACATGGATGAACAATAATTTTCTGTGCCTGAACAGCGAGAAAAATGAAGTTATGCTTATAGGTTCCCATCAGCGAATTCTCAAAGCTGCTCCACTGTCTCTGTTTGTTGATGGCTCTGTTCTAGAGACTCAAAGTAAGATGAGGAACCTTGGAGTAATTTTTGATACCAGCCTTAAATTTGATTCTTTTTTTAAGAGCACTGTGAAGGCATCCTTTTTTCACCCAAGAAATATAACAAGACTGCTCCCTGTGCCCTATGCTAAATTCCTCTTTCTGACATTATTAGAGAGAGAGTTTATATGTTTCACAAAACCATATTGTGACAGGTGTAGGGCATTGGTCTTCACCAACCATCCTTATTTTGACACGTGTAGGTCAAAAGGTCATCACCAACCATCCTTATCTTGACAGGCGTAGGTCAAAAGGTCATCATCAATCATTAGTCAAATCAACCATATCTTGACAGGTGTAGGTTAATGATTATTAATGTTAGTTTTGTTGTAATCTGTTCTGTTCCCACACACATACATACACTGATAAATAATAAGGTCATAGGTAAATGATTAACGTCAATACTACATGTACACTTTAAATCCAGTTCTGGTGCACTCCCACACACACACACACACACACACACGCACACGCACACTGAGGAAATAATAAGGTCATAGGTAAATGATTAACAATGATATTCCATATGTGATGCCTACAAATGTATTTTCACAATTGTTAAGTTGTTGTGTATTGGTCTGTATAAAAGGAACAATTTGAATATATTTTTGCAATGGATTTGAGTAGTATTTTTGAGGGTGCAATAGCTTGATTATGCCACAAGGGTGTTCACTTATGTGAGCACTAATAGGGCTGCGCGATGCTTCCGCTCCTCAGACAGAGAAGAGCCTGCCGAGCGATCACAAGTAACATCTTCTGTGTCTGATTTTCCTGTACAAAACAAGTTAGTAGTGGGTGATATTTTGTTGCAATACATTTCTAAGGACTTTTAAAGCCTTAATTATGTTGTTCTGACAACGTTTTATGAGTAAAACAGTGGTTTATTCAGTTGAGAGACCTTGAATTGAAGTGTAAGCAACATGGCAGTACAGAGCCCCCCTAACCTAACCCTAACCCTAACCTCCAACACCACAGACACTAACATTAACAACTTCCAACACCACAGACTCTAACATTAACAACTTCCAACACCACAGACACTAACATTAACAACCTCCTACACCACAGACACTAACATTAACAACCTCCAACACAACAGACACTAACATTAACAACCTCCAACACTACAGACACTAACATTAGCAACCTCCAACACAACTGACACTAACATTAACAACCTCCAACACAACAGACACTAACATTAACAACCTCCAACACCACAGACACTAACATTAACAACTTCCAACAATACAGACACTAACATTAACAACCTCCAACACCACAGACAGTAACATTAATAACAACCTCCAACACCACAGACACTAACATTAACAACCTCCAACACCACAGACACTAACATTAACAACGTCCAACACCACAGACACTAACATTAACAACTTCAAACAATACAGACACTAACATTAACAACTTCCAACACCACAGACACTAACATTAACAACCTCCAACACCACAGACACTAACATTAATAACAACCTCTAACACCACAGACACTAACATTAACAACCTCCTGCAACACCACAGACTCTAACATTAACAACCTCCAACACCACAGACACTAACATTAACAACCTCCAACACCACAGACACTAACATTAATAACAACCTCTAACACCACAGACACTAACATTAACAACCTCCAACACCACAGACACTAACATTAACAACCTCCAACACCACAGACACTAACATTAATAACAACCTTCAACACCACAGACGCTAACATTAACAGCCTCCAACACCACAGACACTAACATTAACAACCTCCAACACCACAGACATTAACATTAATAACAACCTTCAACACCACAGACACTAACATTAACAAGCTCCAACACCACAGACATTAACATTAATAACAACCTTCAACACCACAGACACTAACATTAACAACTTCAAACACCACAGACAGTAACATTAATAACAACCTCCAGGACCACAGACAGTAACATTAATAACAACCTCTAACACCACAGACACTAACATTAACAACCTTGTGCAGCACCACAGACACTAGGAAATATTTTTTTAAATGATAATTTATGAGCTTTTGTCAGTGGTGAAACATTGCGATTATGAAGCCGTGGTGTTATCAGAGCATAGTCCACTGATCCTTTGGTTAGCAATTAATAACAAATATATTAAGACTGTAACTAAGACATGTAAATTTGATAATTATCTACTAACAGATAAAACAATTGGAGAGCAAATTAAAACAAAATTCAGTCATATTTGGATATGAATAGTACTACAGACATCTTGAAATCTACTATCCGGGAGGAATTTAAAGTGTATATCCATGGACATATTATCTCCCACAGTGCCTCAACTGGGAAACAGAATAGAGACCACAAAAAGGAACTGATTTACAAAATTTTGTAAATAGATCATGAATACTCAGTCTCCCCTTCACCTGATTTGTATAAGAAAAGTCTCTCACTCCAAACAGAATTCCAGTTACTTACTACTACAGAAACAACTAATCTTTTATCACATGCATATATTTTATGAACATGGAGACAGAACTGGGAAATTCCTTGCTCACCAAATGAAAGAAACAGCAGCTTCAAGTTTATTACAGAGATTAGAACCGATTCAGGACAAATTACAGCACACCCACAAGAGCTAAATAGTACCTTTAGAGACTTTTATATAAAAGTTATATACCTTGGAATCTGTTAATAACACTTCGCTTGTAGAAACATTTTTTGAAGAACTTAGTATTCCAACAATTGCACCTGAAAAGAAAGACCTTCTGGAATGGCCCCTAACCGTTGAGGAAATAAGGCAGGCAATATGCAGTATGCAATGCTCTAAAGCACCAGGCCCAGATGGTTTCACATCAGAATTTTACACGAATATTTTAGTGATCAAATTTCACAACTGTTATTGGATGTTTTTAACAAATCACTTAAAGAGAGCTGGGTGTAAGTGCAGAGTTTTTATCCATCCATCCATCTTCAACCACTTATCCATTATCGGGTCGCGGGGGAAGCAGCTCCAGAAGGGGACCCCAAACTTCCCTTTCCCGAGCCACATTAACCAGCTCTGACTAGGGGATCCCGAGGCGTTCCCTGTGTGGAGATATAATCTCTCCACCTAGTCCTGGGTCTTCCCCGAGGTCTCCTCCCAGCTGGACATGCCTGGAACACCTCCCTAGGGAGGTGCCCAGAGGACATCCTTACCAGGTGCCCAAACTACCTCAACTTGCTCCTTTCAATGCAAAGGAGCAGTGGCTCTACTCTGAGTCCCTCTTGGATAACCAAGCTTCTCACCCTATCTCTAAGGGAGAGGCCAGCCACCCTCCTGAGAAAACCCATTTTGGCTGCTTTTACCCGCGATCTAGTTCTTTCGGTCTCTACCCAGCCTTCATGACCATAGGTGAGGGTAGGAATGAAGATTGCCCAGTAGATTGAGAGCTTTACCTCAGCTCTCTTTTCATCACAATGGTGCGGTAAAGTGATTGCAATACTGCTCCCACTGCTCCGATTCTCCGGCCACATCTCCCACTCGCATGTCCCCTCACTTGTGAACAAGACCCCGAGGTACTTGAACTCCTTCACTTGGGTTAAGTACTCATTCCCCACCCAGAGTAGGCACTCCATCAGTTTCCTGCTGAGAACCATGGCCTCAGATTTAGAGGTGCTAATCCTCTTCCCACCCACTTCACACTCAGCTGCGAACTGATCCAGTGAGTGCTGGAGGTCACGGACCGATGATGCCATCAGGACCACATCATCTGCAAAAAGCAGCGATGAGATCATCAGGTCACCAAACCGCAACCCCTCCCTACCAAGACTATACCTCGATATCCTGTCAATGAATACCACAAACAGGATTGGTGACAAAGCGCAGCCCTGGTGGAAACCAACCCCCACCAGGAACGAGTCCGACTTTTTGACGAGCATCCGGACACAGCTCTCGCTTTGGGAGTACAGCGATTGGATAGCCCTAAGAAGGGAACCCCTCACCCCATCCTCCCTCAGAACCTCCCACAGTAAACCCTGGGGACCCAATCATATGCCTTCTCCAAATCCACAAAACACATGTAGACCGTATGGGCATACTCTCAGCCCCCTCCAAGATCCTTGCACAAGTAAAGAGGTGGTCCGTTGTTCCACGACCAGGACGGAATCCGCATTGTTCCTCTTCAATCTGAGGTTTGACTACTGGCCAAACCCTCCGTTCCAGCAACCTGGAGTGGACTTTACCAGGGAGCCTGAGAAGTGTGATACTCCTATAGTTGGCGCACACTCTTTGGTCCCCCTTTTTGAACAGGGGAACCACCACCCCAGTCTGCTACTCCTTGGGCACTGTTCCCGACTTCCACGCAATGTTAAAGCGGCGTGTCATCCAAGACATCCATTCCACACCTAGAGCTTTCAGCATTTCTGGATGGATCTCATCAATCCCTGGGGCTTTGCCATGGTGTAGTTGTTTGACTACCTCAGTGACCTCCACCAGGGAAATTGACGATGATCCCCCATCATCCTCCACCTCTGCCTGTACCATAGAGGGCGTGTTAGTCGGATTCAGGAGTTCTCCCACACCCCCTGCTTTGCCTCTTTCATGGCAGCCCTTCGGGCCTGTTGGTACCTTGCAACTGCCTCCGGAGTCCTCCGGGATACCACCTCCTGGAAGGCCTCCTTCAACAGCTCTAATAGTTAAATAACTAATAGACAAAACAAAGACTGGAAATGAACTAAATAACTAGAACAAATAAAACAAGGACTAGACTATGGCATGGCAAGGCAAATATAAAACATAAAAACAAACAGTACTGAAGGTGCACCTACGCAAGAACATTAATAATACAACATAATGCTAAATATTGAATCTGCTTTGCTAAAGGTTTCCAATTAGATTTTACTCTCTCTTGATTCTGTTTCTTGCTGTACAGTACTGTATTTTAATTCTGCAGGATTTAAGTGCAGCCTGTGATACAGTAGCTCATGACATACTGTTAAAGAGACTTAATCATGTGGCTGGGTTTCAGGGACCTGTGGTGAAGTGCTTTGCCTCTAACTTTAAGGGGAGAACTTTTTCTGTTCATGTAGGAAATTGTTTCTCATCTCATGCACAGATCTCTTATGGTGCTCCTCAGGGTTCCATTTTGGGACCTCTTTTGTTTGCTCTATATATGCTTCCCCTTGGTCGCATCATTCAGAAACACAACTTGTCATATCACTGTTATGCTGACTGTCACGTACTGTATGGGAAGGACAGAAGCAAGTACAGGTATGGCAGTTTAATGAAACACCAATAAGTCCAAAGGATCAGGAAGAAGACAATAACGGAATGCGGCTTGGGAGGCCGTCTCTTTGACCTTGGAGAGGAACGCGGCATGGCAGGCCGTCTCTTCGACCTCGGAGAGGAACGCGGCTTGGGGGTCCGTCTCTTCTACCTCAGAGAGGAACACGGCTTGGGAGGCCGTATCTTCGACCTTGGAGAGGAATGCGGCTTGGGAGGCCGTCTCATCGACCTCGGACAGGAACTTGACTTTATGCTGGAGCTTTGGAGATGAGACAACCTCCTGGGTCTCGTGGTGGAGCTCTGGGAAGGAGGTCATCATGTTGACCTCCAACTGGGTCTCAGGAGCTGAGGTCACCCCACTGACCTTAGACGAGTGTTCAGCCGGTGATACCACCTAATAGCTCTCATGCTGGAACTCTGGAGATGAGACAACCTCCTGGGTCTTGTGCTGGAGCTCTGGGGAGAATGTCACCATTTTGACCTCCAGCTGGAGCTCTGCAGGTGAGACCATCTCGTGGGTCTCAAGCTGGAGCTCTGGAGATGAGGTTCCCACTTTGACCTCCGGCTGTAGCTTGGCAGCTGAGACCACCTCATGGGTCTCAGGTTGGGGCTCTGGAGAGGAGGATGTAATGTTGGCCTACAGCTGAAGCTCTGGGGAGGAAGTCATCTTGTAGTAGGTGGTGAATGGCCTCGCAGGTTCATTCATGAGACAAATGAACTCAAAACTCATCCAGGTTGGGGGTGTACTCTGGACTACCAAGCTCCTTTATCAATAGTCACACAAACTGAGTTACAATGTCAAGACCCTTGGATTCTGTCTGGCCCAGACACTCCACCCACTGGCAGGCTTGGCCAACGAGCCGAGAGAGTATGAAAACTAGCCACTGCCTCTGGTCAGGCTTGGGGTGCGCCAGGCTCAAAAAATGTAATTGGCAGTCAAACAGAAAATATGCAGGGTAGCCAAAAAAAAATTCACCATAAGGCTCTAAGGGATCCGTGGCAACCCATTGAGGAAGCTTGAGTCTCGGTAGGGTGTTCTTTATTACATGATGTCTCCTTCACTTTCCTGCTGCATCCATGTTATCGGCAAATTATTCTGTCACGTACTGTATGGGCAGGACAGAAGCAAGTGCAGGTATGGAAGTTTAATTAAACAACAACAAGTCCAAAGGATAAAGCAAAAGACAATAATCATGAACAGGTAGAGGTCGGGCGATCAGGCAAACAGCACAAACAGGGCAGGGCAAAGAGACAAAGTCGTAAACTTAAGCAAAGTCAAAACACCAGAATAAACAGACAAGATCTAAGGCTTGGTAATGAAGGCAGAAGGCAACTGCGCATATACTTCACAAAGAGTGAATGCATGGAAGGTCCATTTAAACTGTGGTACTGATTGTACTGTGAATTGGATGCTATGGATCTTATGAATTAGATTTGAATTGGATGTTATGACTGATCTATTGACCGGATCCAAGTACAATTAAAATCCCCTACTATTATATTCAATGGCCTGAATGTCATTAATGACATATATCAGTTGTAGTTAGTTAGCTTTGACTATTTTAATGTCTTTCCTTTTTCTTTGCCGAATTTGCTGTATTTGAAAAGACACCATCAAATTGTTTAAAAAAAAGAAAAAAGAAAAAAAAAGAACACTTAGCTCACTTTTTTTTTTTTCTGAATCAAGTATTTTAGTAAAAATGATCAGAAGCAGTTCAAAGCCTGTGCAACTAGGAGGGGCCATAACTAGAAGTCCAGATTAGGATAAATTATTTAGATACATTTTTTTGTGATATTGCACAAAGTAGGAAATGAATTTTATTTCTGAAATACCTTTCAGTTCGGAGGACACCTCATTTACAGCCTTAAGTATTTATCTAAAAGCATATTATTAAGTAAATATTGTGAACTACTCAACTATTCTAAAAGTAAAAGTGAGGAACATATCTAGACAGCTGGTAGTTTTGGTGTTAACTGTCTGGATGTCATAGATAATAAAATAAAAACTTAAATAAAGAGATAAACAGAAGTCCAAGCATAGTCTTCTAATATGACCCTGAAGATAAGTTCGTCTCCACGTCTCTAAACAATATCATAATATTTATACTGACTTTTATCCAAAGTGATTTATATTTGAGCAGAAGAGGGTTAAGGTCTTGCTGAAGGACATGACACTGGACCAGGATTCAAACTCAGAACCGTCTGATCAGTAGTCCAGAGCCATAACTTCTCAACACCACTGCCCCATATCATCTGCCTAAGTTTAAGCTTTTTATTAAATTTATGTCTTTAAGGTTTTAATATACAGAGTATTACAAGACTCTTGATCTCAATTCAATTCAATTCAGTTTTATTTGAATAGCGCCTTTAACAATGGGCATTGTCTCAAAGTAGCTTTACAGAAACATATAAACAGGGGAACAGAATAATCTCCAATAAAGATAAAGATTCCTCCACAGTTAATGAAAGCACTGCCCTCTTAACCTTCTCAACCATTCCAACACCACAGACACTAACAGTAACAACCTCCTCCGACACCACAGACACTAACATTAACAACCTCCAACACCACAGACACTAACATTAACAACCTCCTCCAACACCACAGACACTAACATTAACAACCTCCAACACCACAGACACTAACATTAACAACCTCCAACACCACAGACACTAACAGTAACAACCTCCTCCAACACCACAGACACTAACATTAACAACCTCCAACACCACAGACACTAACATTAACAACCTCCTCCAACACCACAGACACTAACATTAACAACCTCCTCCAGCACCACAGACACTAACATTAACAACCTCCTCCAACACCACAGACACTAACATTAACAACGTCCAACACCACAGACACTAACATTAACAACCTCCAACGCCACAGACACTAACATTAACAACCTCCAACACCACAGACACTAACATTAACAACCTCCAACACCACAGACTCTAACATTAACCTCCTCCAACACCACAGACACCAACAGTAACAACCTCCAACACCACAGACACTAACATTAACAACCTCCTCCAGCACCACAGACACTAACATTAACAACCTCCTCCAACACCACAGACACTAACATTAACAACCTCCTCCAGCACCACAGACACTAACATTAACAACCTCCTCCAACACCACAGACACTACCATTAACAACGTCCAACACCACAGACACTAACATTAACAAAATCCAACACCACAGACACTAGCATTACCAACCTCCAACACCACAGACATTAACAACCTCCAACACCACAGACTCTAACATTAACCTCCTCCAACACCACAGACACTAACATTAACAACCTCCTCCAACACCACAGACACTAACATTAACAACCTCCAACACCACAGACTCTAACATTAACCACCTCCTCCAACACCACAGACACTAACATTAACAACCTCCAACACCACAGACACTAACATTAACAACCTCCTCCAACACCACAGACACTACCATTAACAACCTCCTCCAACACCACAGACACTAACATTAACCTCCTCCAACACCACAGACACTAACATTAACAACCTCCTCCAACACCACAGACACTACCATTAACAACCTCCTCCAACACCACAGACACTAACATTAACAACTTCCAACACCCCAGACACTAACATTAACAACCTCCAAGACCACAGGCACTAACATTAACAACCTCCTCCAACACCACAGACACTAACATTAACAACCTCCTCCAACACCACAGACACTAACATTAACAACCTCCAACACCACAGACACTAACATTAACAACCTCCTCCAACACCACAGACACTAACATTAACAACCTCCTCCAACACCACAGACACTAACATTAACAACCTCCAACAACACAGACACTAACATTAACAACCTCCAACACCACAGACACTAACATTAACAACCTCCAACACCTCCTATACTAGGGTTAGGGTTAGTGGAACGTCTCCACTGTTCACTGATGGAGACTCGAGTGCAGAACTGTTTGTGGTAATGGTAGTGGTAATGGCCTATGTTCCCTCTCGCATCGATTAGCGACCGACGTGTAGTGGTTCCCACTCAGCGTGGTGCAAAGTACCTTCAATTCAATTCAATTCAATTCAATTTTATTTGTATAGCGCTTTTTACAATAGACATTGTCTCAAAGCAGCTTCACAGAAATATCAACATGGTATACAGATATTAAAGGTGCGAATTTATCCCAACTGAGCAAGCCACTGAGTGGCGACGGTGGTGAGGAAAAACTCCCTAAGATGTTTTAAGAGGAAGAAACCTTGAGAGGAACCCGACTCAGAAGGGAACCCATCCTCATCTGGGTAACAACAGTTAGTGTGAAAAAGTTCATTATGGATTTATATGAAGTCTGTATGGCGTTAGGAGCAGCCGTAGTCCCAGCAGTCTGGAATTAAAGAAGATTTGAGCTCCATCCAGAGGTAGAAAGGATCTGGATCTCTAGTATCTCCATAAATTCGTGTGGGGCTCAGCGAAAGGAGAGAGGGAGAAAAAAGATAATTATGACTGCGAAGTAGTAGAACAGAATCTAGTCAGGGTAGGCTTGAGTAAACAAATACGTTTTAAGCCTAGACTTAAACACTGAGACTGTGTCTGAGTCCCGAACACTAATAGGAAGACTGTTCCATAACTGTGGGGCTCTATAAGAGAAAGCTCTTCCCCCTGCTGTAGCCTTCACTATTCGAGGTACCGTCAAATAGCCTGCATCTTTTGATCTAAGTAGGCGTGGCGGATCATATAAAACCAAAAGGTCGCTTAGATACTGTGGCGCGAGACCATTTAGTGCTTTATAGTTAATGCGAGATTTTACTGGGAGTCAATGCAGTATTGATAATATCGGTGTGATATGGTCGTATCTTCTGGTTCTAGTTAGGACTCTAGCAGCTGCATTCTGGACTAACTGGAGTTCATTTATATTCCTACTGGAACATCCAGACAGTATGGCATTACAGTAATCTAGTCTAGAGGTGACGAAGGCATGAACTAGTATTTCCGCATCATGTAGTGACAATATGTTTCTTATTTTAGAAATATTTCTGAGATGAAAGAAGGCTATCCTAGTAATATTATCTACATGAGCATCAAATGATAGGCTGGAGTCAATAATCACTCCAAGGTCTTTAACTGCTGCACATCAGAAACAGAAACAGAAAGACCATCCAGAGTAACCATGTGATCAGAAAGATTACTTCTAGCTACACGTGGTCCCTTTCCAGAACCTTCACGCTAACTGTTCCTCAGTGGTGGAATGAACTTCCAATCTCAATCCAGACCGCAGAATCTCTCACCATCTTCAAAAAACAGCTAAAGACCCACCTCTTCTGTGAACACCTAACCAACTCATTAAAAATAAAATTTAAAAATTGCACCTACACCTCTACTCTGCGCATGTTGCTTCTTCTGGAACTCAATTAATGGATCTGGTATGGTAGCACTACTTGTATTGTTCTCTGCTTGATATATCGCTTTGCTTGTACTTTTCTCATTTGTAAGTCGCTTTGGATAAAAGCGTCCGCTACGTGAATAAATGTAATGTAATGTAAATGTAAATCTAGTGCTAAAGCTATCATAGCATAACTCTTTATATGGAATGAGGTCCAAAGCCATCTTTATGGTTTTTCAGTGGTACAGTCCTCAGTAATCTCAATGATGTGTAGTTCTTGCCTGGTGATTAGGAGACTCTGTTTAAATCAGGCTGATGTTTGAGTGTTCTCTCGGTTCTCTTAGTTTAACTTCCTTTAATCTGAGAAAAATGAACACATCTCTTTTTCTCATTCTGTTTCTCTTACGGAATTTATGAGACACGTTCGTGCCAATGTCGGTATCAAAATGAACACAAGTGAGAATCAATATTAACTCTCCTGAGATCTTCCTCTGAGAAGATACTTGTTAAATACATTCATTAATAAAAATGGTTAATTCAGTGTGAATGGTGAAGCTTAAAGACACGGAGATGATAACATAATGTAGTTGTTTAGAGAAGCAGAGAGGAACTTATCTTCAGGGTCATACTAAAACGGGATGCTGGGACTCCTGTTTTTCTTTTAATTTAATTTATTATTATATATTTTATTTTATATATTAATTCCTAGCTGAAGGACATAAAAACAGTGTTATCTGTGAAGATTCTGGGGCTCCAGCGCCGAGCTGTAAAAGTTACACAAACAGCCAGAAGCTCTCTTCTGTCCATGTTCAGAATAATAATAATAATGGGGAAAGAAGAGAGGAAATCATTATGTATATACAACATCAATTACAAATACATCCCTCATGGGATATTTAACATTATCAAGCATGACTTCATTTCCAAGCTGCAAAATCTCTGTTTTTCCATTTTTCAGACGGTTGGAGCATGCTGCAGTGCTGGTGGTACAGATGTAATGGTGGTGGTGTCCACACTAATGGCAGCAGTAGTCTCCTTATCTCCCAACATGTTTTTAAGTAAATCCCCAACTCTATTTAAACTAGTAGAACGACACACAGGTGATAAAAAGTATACATTAAAATACATATGAATGTCTTTTCTGTTTATTTTACATGAAATTACTTTCCTACTTAAAACCAGAATAAAAAACATTTTCTCCTCAGCGTTCCTGTACAATATAATCTCCTGGTTACTGATAGACTTTAGTCCATGACCATCACAGATTAAAAGAACAAACACACAATCAGTGTCCTGAGATGTGCAGAATAAACACCACTCCCTCTTCATATAAAAAGCAACAGAATTGAATGAAACACATCGAGGAGGAGGAGTGCAGCACATCACTGTTGGAAATGGCTTACATTATGGCTCGGCTAATTCTAATAGCTATGCTAATCTGTTTAAACTCAGCATCACCATTCTTAACTGAGTACAGGAAGACTAGAGACTACAATGGAGAACACTCTCAAGGTATGAAAGAGTTTTTGTTTTTTTTATAGGATTGAATATATTGACATGAATTTGGTGTGTAAGCTGAAGGTGTGTAGAGGAATGGGATACGAGTGTTTAATTAGTGCATGTAAGAACTTTTATACTGCTTTTGTTCTCAAATCCACTTTAGTAGGAAATGGTTAAAACATGTATTAGAGTTAAAGTTAGCTGTGAGAAAATCTGCCTTCTACATTTAATGATGAAGGAAATGAACGTGGAATTGTTCAAGAGGATTTTTTTAGAGAAAATATTGAGGTCTACTGATTGACGTGTGTGTTGCGAGTGAATTCAGCCTCAAATTTAATATTACACTATAATAGATCTCACATAGAATATTTACTTGTCTGTCTCTACCCAACAGAAAAACTCTTAACTATCCAGAGAACCTTTAAAGAACTGTTTTCTCTGAGACAGAACTTATTCTTATGCACTTCTAACAGAGCGGCATTATGACGAGCTCTTTATATGTTCCTAACTTGTCTTTGTGGAAGTTTTCATCATCACAGATGAAGTGCAGAAGATACTGAAACATGAGCTGGTTTTCCTCCACAGGACTGCAGAATGATCACACAATGATCCTATTTTACTGTGACCGTGAAAGTGTGATTATTGGAGTTTCTCCAACTCGACACACTGATGTGTACCTGCAGATAGGTAAGGCCACCTTCACACTCCTGGCTAATCGAGCAGCTCTAACTTACTGTGTGAGAGTGTTAGCATGTATTATTATCAGTGAGCTTAAGTTCTGTTCCTCATCTGTTCCATGTGGACTACCAGCCAAAGCTCTCTAAGAAGAACTGTGATAGAACTGACCATATTATTAATAATGTAATGAAAATGAAGCCCAACATGCAGTTATGTCTACTTACTTCACATATCTGATAACCATTTAGACATTCCAGGATATTTGTACACATAAACCACCTATTAGACATTCAGTATCAATGAACAAGTTCAGTAAGAACATCACTTACTGTTTATTGTTGTGACTGTATATACTGAAAAAGTAAAGTTTCCTGACCATGCTCTTCACTCTGAATGACTCACACACCATATTCATCCATGGCCCAGGTGGTGCTCTTTGATAGTGGGTGAGGATCCTAATTCTCCAGAGCTGCTGGGGCTCCAAATCTTTCTGCAGTTAAAATAGAATACACAGTAAAATCCGTAGTGTTGAATTAACACCCAGAGTGTTTATTTGAGTCCAGTGGACTTATATAAACATTGTAGGGTGTAAATTCAACATTGTGGGTGTTAAATCAACACTGGTGATTTTGCTGTGTAAACCAATTAACATTACTTTAGCTTAATTGTATTCTAAGACCCTGGCCTATCTCACTAGCATGAGGTTGTGTGTGTGTTTTTTTTTCTTTTTTTGGTGTAGATTATAAAGCTCTTATGTAAATCACTTGGGATAAGGGTTTCTGCTAAATACTGCAATTATATTGGTCTATAAACTTCTTAAGAATTTCCTAACTAAGACTATGTTTAATTTGTTGCTTAATGTACCAAAGACCAGACCTAGGCATAGTTTCTCACTAAGAATAGAGTTAGAGCCACCATGGCTCTGGAGAACTGAAATCCTCAGCCAGCACCTGAGCCTGTGATTAATACAGCCCAAGTCCCATCCAGAGTGAAGAGCATGGCCATGAAAGTAGAACTTGAATTTGTTGAGTGACCTCAGAAAAAGGGGCATCACCACTATACTTTTGTTCTATATAGAGAGTCCCTATCTGAGCTAAACTGCTAACTCTGTCCATTTTTACTGAACAGCAGTAGCTCAGTAGTAAAGGCTACTGATTAGAAGGTCATGAGTTCGAGCCCCAGTACCACCACTGCTGGGCTCTTGAGCAAGGCCCTTAATCCCTAAACGGCTCAATTGTATCCTGCCTCATTTGTAAGTTACTTTGAATAAAACCATTAGTGTTGAATGAGTAAAATGTAAATGTATATGGTACACCAGTAGACTTGGAAAGGTTGCAAAGATGTTCGTTTCTGAACTCTTTGTAGGAGATTGTAGGTAAACATGTCGGCTTGTACTCCCGAAGCAAGATACCATCTTAGTTTCCAATGTATTTTTGGAAAGAGAAGAATAATCAATATGATTATAAAAGGTAATATATTGTGGTTATATTTCTCTTCATAGATAAATGGAAGAAGACTTCTATGAGTCAGCTGCTGGAGGAGTGCAGTCACGTTGAGCTGCAGTCGACTTCTCTGGTCAGAATCTTCTACAAAGGCTGCTCCTTGCAAAACTGGGTGAGATTCATTTTCATCTCATCTTTGGTCTAAAATGAAATTCTAAGTGCATGTAGTTCATGGTGAACTTTCTTCACCTCAGCTTGGCCATGAGAAGCAGTACACAGTGAAACTGGGTGATCTGAATGCGGACACCATACAGACCCAAACCTGTCCATCATCTACAGCTGGATCAATTCAGGTTCCTGCTGTTAAGTGTGAAAGTGCCAACATGATTGTAGCGCTAGCTGCTAAGGAGCTAAAAGAGGTGAGATTTTTGGGTAAGTTAATATAGATTATTAAATAACAATGCATAATAATGAATTATAATTCAGAGAGCTGTGGATGGTACCATGTGTGGATGGTACCATGATATATTGCTGTGCACATATTAAACATATGGATTTTACTTTTCCAGATCTGGATGCTTCTTCTTTGAAAGAGAAGGTCATGACTGAGAAAAATGGTTTAACACAATGGAAAGATGGAGAGAACCTTGTTATTCAAGTGGAGAACCCCATGAAGGAGGTACTGCTAGCCAGTAAAAATTACTCTTTTTTAAACTATGCTAAAATTATTACTCTGCTAAAAACAATAACACTCTACACCCTAGTACACCATCGTGCGTGTGTGTGCATGAATATTTTATTTAATAGGATGTACTTATGGCTTATGGATTATGGACTTATGGATTTTTGTTGGCTGCTTAATTTGTTTCTGGGTAGTTTGTTTTTCCAGTAGAATTTTGAGAATTACAGTAGTTTAGGGGCGCACGGCTTAGTGGTTAGCACGTTCGCCTCACACCTCCAGGGTCAGGGGTTCGATTGTGTGTGTGGAGTTTACATGTTCTCCCCGTGCAGCAGGGGTTTCCTCCGGGTACTCCGGTTTCCTCCCCCAGGCTAAAGACATGCATGGTAGGCTGATTGGCGTGTCCAAAGTGTCCGTAGTGTATGAATGGGTGTGCGAGTGTGTATGTGATTGTGCCATCCGATAGATTGGCACCCTGTGCAGGATGTACCCCGCCTTGTACCAGATGCTCCCTGGGATAGGCTCCAGGTTCCCCGTGACCCTGAAAAGGATAAAGCGGAATAGAAGATGGATGGGTGGATGGATGGACAATAGTTTAGCGATATAAAACAGTTAGAGGATGGTCCATAAAAAATAAGTAAAATAGTAAAATTCAAACACCTGGAAGAATTTTAATATCTAAATATGCCATGTGGTCAGGATTTATAGGCATGGATTGACTTATTTAAGATTAGTTAAGTAAGTTAGGTTAAGTAGTTTGGGCATGTTGGAAAATGATTATCTGCCTCTAATTATGTCTGTTTGATCAGGGTGGATTAGTGATGAAATAATCGTTTCCATTCTAGTAGCTAGTGTTTAGAGTTGCTTTAAAATGTTTGTGTCTGTATTGATAAGTAATAATAAACACCTCTCTAACTATCACCAATTATATTTTAGATGTAGTGTAATATTGATGATTTGTTAATACTCAAAATATTGTAAATTTGAGTCTGGTTCCGCTCATGGTTTCATCCTCGTATTGTCTCAGGGAGTTTTTTCCTGGTTTGATCATTAGAGATACATTTATAAATGTAAAACTTATATCCGGAACTTATATATTTCTGTAAAACTGCTTTGTAACAATATCCAACATTAATTGCTATACAAATTAAATTTAACTGAATTACTAGTGACGCTATTTATACGGGTAGTATCATATTTTCTTTCATTTCAGCTACTGATCTATTAAACAGTGGTGACAATTTAATTTAATGTGCTTACCTAGAAACTTTCCAGCTTTATTACTCTTTTCAGAGTTTTCACGTATAGGTCTTTGTAAGAGAAATGGATTTTTCTTAATAAGCTTACTGCACTGGAATTTAATGTATTGAAATTTCTTAACCCATTTTCAGTATTTTCTGTGGAGTTATCTGTACATTCTCTAGTTCCTTGATTTTCTGTTTTAATTGAGTTTTTTAAGCATCTTTTGTTTCCTATAGGATGAGTAGGATGTTATTTTACATTTTAACACAACTTTTCCAGTTTGAAGCAGTTCAAATAGTTTACAGTTTTAAGGAATGATGCCAGTTCTGTTTCAGTGTTTGGACAGATTTGGGTCAGGTGATTATATTTAAAATCCTAGATTAATGTGTCATCATGCTGTGATTAATGTACATTTTCATTTTGTCTTCTCTGCAGCATCAGTCTGTGCTTTTGCTTCAGTATATTGATACATTGGATAAACTGTACATGGGAAAGGTGTTCTGTGTCCAAAATCAAGCTAAACATCTGACCAAAAGAGAGAGTCACACGAATGATTCTTTGACGGAATTGGGAAAACCTGGCAATAACCTTGAAACTTACAGGCCATCTCCAAGAATGATGTCAAATCAAAACTCCATCTATATCGGTAAAAAATCAAGTATTCCAACTTCAGGAACAAGATCTACTTTTAGAACTACTACTAAACCAAAAAGTACTACATCTACACCCACCAAAGAACATACACCAATGAAAAAACATACACCCTCCAAAAAACGTACAACAACCAAAAAACGTACACCCACCAAAAAACATACACCCACCAAAAAAAATGCACCAACCAAAAAACATACACCCACCAAAAAACATACACCCACCAAAAAAAATGCACCCACCAAAAAACATACACCCACCAAAAAACATGCACCCACCAAAAAACATACACCCACCAAAAAAAATGCACCAACCAAAAAACATACACCCACCAAAAAAAATGCACCAACCAAAAAACATACACCCACCAAAAAAAATGCACCAACCAAAAAACATACACCCACCAAAAAACATGCACCCACCAAAAAACATGCACCCACCAAAAAACATGCACCAACCAAAAAATACACACCAACCACTGCATCTTCTGCAACCTTTTATGGTACTATTGCATCTATAACTACTGCAGCTTCTGCAGGAGCTTCAACAGCCACTACATCATCAGCAATGTCTAATGGTGCTTCTACTCCTCGAAATACTACCCCAATGGCTACAACTACTATATCCTCTACAGAGGTTTCAACAACCATAGAAACTACAGAAATCGGAGGAATAACCACAGCAGCAACAGGGGGGTCAGGAGATAATACTTCTACAACTATTATTAAAACCACTACACTCACCTCTACACTAGAAACAGTCACAGATGAAACAGCATCCACTTTATCAGAGAACACTGTTTTAACACCTGAAAATACTACTCCAATGGTTACAAGAACTACATCATATGGCGGACCTTTAACAACCATAGAAACTACAGAAATCGGAGGAATAACCACAGCAGCAACAGGGGGGTCAGGAGATAATACTTCTACAAATATTATTAAAACCACTACTCTCACCTCTACACTAGAAACAGTCACAGATGAAACAGCTTTCACTTTATCAGAGAACACTGTTTTAACACCTGAAAATACTACTCCAGAGTTTACATCAGATTCATCATATGCATAAGTTTCAAAAACCAAAAAAGGTAAACCACGCAAACCCAAAAATAATAAAAAACTTTCGAATCAACCACCAACACCAACCCCTGGTGTTAAAGTACACATCATTAACAACTACAATTTCTATAGCACTGCTATATAACTTTAACTACTACAACATTTAAAGAGGCTTCAACAACTTCACCATTAACAACATCTGAGGCAGATATTACTACTGGAAATAATGGTTACACAACTGCACTATTTGAGCATGTAGTATTAGCACATTTACAGAAGGGGTGTATTTATTTATATTCACACTATCTGTTGTCACCCAGATGAGGACGGGTTCCTTCTGAGTCTGGTTCCTCTCAAGGTTTCTTCCTCATATCATCTCAGGGAGTTTTTCCTCACCACCGTCTCCTCTGGCTGCTCATTAGAGATAAATTCATACATTTAACATCTATATCCTGAGTGTATATATTTCTGTACCGCTGCTCTGGGACAATGTCCACTGTTAAACACGCTGTACTAATAAAACTGAACTGAACTGAACTGAATGTTTTTTATTTGTAAATTTTTTTTATCACCCCCAATTAAATATTACGTGCTGCATTGTGGAGATTCATGACATAAAATTCTAGTTAAGTTACACAAATTGTGGAAAAGTTAAAGGCAGGTGAATACTTATTCAACACACTGTATGTTAGAGCCACACTGAAGACTCCAGGACTCTATTGTTGATAGCAGCAGAGACATGGTAATCTACAATGTCAGAAGATGCTTGGACTCGTGCTTATCTTTTCATTTTATTTACTTATGATGACCAGAACAGTTAAACTGTTAGCAGGGTCAGACATGATATGTCATGATGTGGAGAGAGAACATGACATACAGTCTGGCCCAACTTTCTTCACAAACACAAAGCTGATGACTCAAGTGAAGTTTACTGTTAAATCCCATTCCACTGAAATAAATTTATATAAGGTAAGTGAAATGTGTAAATTCTTTATAATTTGTAAAATACAAATATTAGAAAAATAAAAATATTGTTTTTAAAGTTCAATGGTAATTAAACCATTGTTAAAAGTACAATATTTATTATGAGGTTCATTAATAAGCAAATGTAGAGAAGTTAAAATGGTAAATGGCACACTTATATAGCACTTTTATCCAAAGCGCTTTACACTGTGTCTCATTCACCCATTCCCTCACACACACACACACACACACACACACACACACACACACACACACACACACACACACACACACACACACACACACACACACACACACACACACACACACACACACACACACACACACACACACACACACACACACACACACACCAATGGTAGCAGAGCTGCCAAGTAAGGCTAACTTGCCATCGGGAGCAACTTGGGGTTCAGTGTCTTTCCCAAGGACACTTCGGCATGTGGAGTCATGTGGGCCAGGAATCGAACCTCCAACCCTACGATTAGTGGAACACCCACTCTACCACCTGATCCACAAAATTTTGTTTTATTCTGTTTTCTATTTTACTTTTCTTTACTCCGTTCAGCACTTTGGTCAGCTTTGCTGTGTTAAATGTGCTTTATAAATAATATTTGCATACTTACTTGATGTTGACCTGTTGTTAAGTAACGAGTCTTTGTGTTTTATGTAGCATCATTATTTTATTTTGTATTTTGCCATGTTAAATTATCATCACATTCATGTTTAAATAAGTACTAATGTGTTTCTCTGTTTGTTATTTTACATGAAATGGCTTCCCTACTTAAAACCAGAATAAAAAACATTTTCTCCTGTACAATATAATCTCCTGGTTACTGATAGACTTTAGTCCATGACCATCACAGATTAAAAGAACAAACACACAATCAGTGTCCTGAGATGTGCAGAATAAACACCACTCCCTCTTCATATAAAAAGCAACAGAATTGAATGAAACACATCGAGGAGGAGGAGTGCAGCACATCACTGTTGGAAATGGCTTACATTATGGCTCGGCTAATTCTAATAGCTATGCTAATCTGTTTAAACTCAGCATCACCATTCTTAACTGAGTACAGGAAGACTAGAGACTACAATGGAGAACACTCTCAAGGTATGAAAGAGTTTTTGTTTTTTTTATAGGATTGAATATATTGACATGAATTTGGTGTGTAAGCTGAAGGTGTGTAGAGGAATGGGATACGAGTGTTTAATTAGTGCATGTAAGAACTTTTATACTGCTTTTGTTCTCAAATCCACTTTAGTAGGAAATGGTTAAAACATGTATTAGAGTTAAAGTTAGCTGTGAGAAAATCTGCCTTCTACATTTAATGATGAAGGAAACGAACGTGGAATTGTTCAAGAGGATTTTTTTAGAGAAAATATTGAGGTCTACTGATTGACGTGTGTGTTGCGAGTGAATTCAGCCTCAAATTTAATATTACACTATAATAGATCTCACATAGAATATTTACTTGTCTGTCTCTACCCAACAGAAAAACTCTTAACTATCCAGAGAACCCTTAAAGAACTGTTTTCTCTGAGACAGAACTTATTCTTATGCACTTCTAACAGAGCGGCATTATGACGAGCTCTTTATATGTTCCTAACTTGTCTTTGTGGAAGTTTTCATCATCACAGATGAAGTGCAGAAGATACTGAAACATGAGCTGGTTTTCCTCCACAGGACTGCAGAATGATCACACAATGATCCTATTTTACTGTGACCGTGAAAGTGTGATTATTGGAGTTTCTCCAACTCGACACACTGATGTGTACCTGCAGATAGGTAAGGCCACCTTCACACTCCTGGCTAATCGAGCAGCTCTAACTTACTGTGTGAGAGTGTTAGCATGTATTATTATCAATGAGCTTAAGTTCTGTTCTGGACTACCAGCCAAAGCTCTCTAAGAAGAACTGTGATAGAACTGACCATATTATTAATAATGTTATGAAAATGAAGCCCAACATGCAGTTATGTCTACTTACTTCACATATCTGATAACCATTTAGACATTCCAGGATATTTGTACACATAAACCACCTATTAGACATTCAGTATCAATGAACAAGTTCAGTAAGAACATCACTTACTGTTTATTGTTGTGACTGTATATACTGAAAAAGTAAAGTTTCCTGACCATGCTCTTCACTCTGAATGACTCACGTGGTTATATTTCTCTTCATAGATAAATGGAAGAAGACTTCTATGAGTCAGCTGCTGGAGGAGTGCAGTCACGTTGAGCTGCAGTCGACTTCTCTGGTCAGAATCTTCTACAAAGGCTGCTCCTTGCAAAACTGGGTGAGATTCATTTTCATCTCATCTTTGGTCTAAAATGAAATTCTAAGTGCATGTAGTTCATGGTGAACTTTCTTCACCTCAGCTTGGCCATGAGAAGCAGTACACAGTGAAACTGGGTGATCTGAATGAGGACACCATACAGACCCAAACCTGTCCATCATCTACAGCTGGATCAATTCAGGTTCCTGCTGTTAAGTGTGAAAGTGCCAACATGATTGTAGCGCTAACTGCTAAGGAGCTAAAAGAGGCGAGATTTTTGGGTAAGTTAACATCTACAGATTATTAAATAACAATGCATAATAATGAATTATAATTCAGAGAGCTGTGGATGGTACCATGTGTGGATGGTACCATGATATATTGCTGTGCACATATTAAACATATGGATTTTACTTTTCCAGATCTGGATGCTTCTTCTTTGAAAGAGAAGGTCATGACTGAGAAAAATGGTTTAAGAAAATGGAAAGACGGAGAGACCCTTGTTATTCAAGTGGAGAACCCCATGAAGGAGGTACTGTCTTTGTACTGGTATAAAATTTTAAAAATGCATTTTGATAACTGAAGCATGACTAGTTGGAGATGGTTCCTGTCATTTTCCCTGCAGGATCCGGCTGTGCTTTTACTGCAGTATACTGATATAATGGATAAACTGAACATGGCAAAGGTGTTTTGTCCCCAACAACATCCTAAATGGCAAACCGAAAGAAAGATTCACACAAAGAACATACAAAAAGATTCTGATAATATCGATCATGCCCTGAAATCTTCAGAGTACAGTGAATTCCCAGAACAGCCACCGATTCAATGGGCAGTGCCTGTGTTTATGTCAGAACAGTACAGGCCATCTCCAAAACTAACCATATCAAATAAAAAAACATCCACTGTGAGTCAATACACTATGGTACAGACAACAATGCAAAAAGCTAATCCAACCACTAGTGCTGCCATCATTATAGACACAGAACTGCGTACTGCTACAACCTCTACAGTAGCTACAACAACCAGTGAAAGCACAATACATCACAGTACAACCATTTGTGCAAGAACCTTCATACCACCTACAGAAAGGACCATTACAAGCTTTGCTACTCAACAAACTGTAACCTCAGCAACAAATATTTCAGAAACAAATGCTGGTTCAAAGACTACTTTACCAATTTCAAACTTTTCACCAGAAACAAACATAACACAAACAGCCACTGCTAAGGCTAAAGTAAGTAGTGACATTCCTGTAACCACTAGATCTACTGACACTATTGTGATGACTTCTACAGTATCTGTACCACCTAAAACTGCAGTAGTAATCACTGTGTCTGCTTCTACTCCTGCGCAGACTCATTTAACATTAACCATTACAGCAGAAACACAAACACCACCACAACACAAAGCCACCACTAGAGACATATTTGGTAACTTTTGGGGTAACTTGTGGGGTCTTTTTGCAGATACTAAATCTTTAACAACCAAAATATCTACACAAACAGTTGGAAAACAGACCACTGCTGAAAATCCATCAAACTGCAACAATGAAACTGTACCTCAGTCAGGAACAATACCGGTTAGCACTGAAAATATACCAGTTACATCTACAGCTGCAACTTCCACACAAGCTTCAATGATTTCAAATGCAAAGACCACAATCAATGCTACAACTAATGTCACAAACACCTCAACAGAACCAGGAACATCAAGCCGCACAAACAAGGAACTTTACACCACTGATGCGGCAACAAAGACCCCACCAGCAGCAGCCCATGCTACAGCTAATACTATTCCAGTAAACTATGCATGGACTACAATAACCTCCACACAGAGTTTAACCACAACACAGGAAACAACCAAAACAGTAACAGCAGCAAGTATAAATACAAACACAGAGGCAAAGACTAATAGCACCACCCCTTTAAATATGATAAATTCTGAAACAAACACCATTGCATGGACTTCAGCAACAACTAAACAAGGTAGGACCGGTGATCCTGCAGTGACTGGGCCAGTAACTACAACTACTACACCCATTGCTCTGATTCCCACAGCTCCTGCAGTTACTGGGCCAGCAACTACAACTACTACACCCATTGCTCTGATGCACACAGCTACTGCAGTAACTGGGCCAGCAACCACAACTGCTAAACCCACTGTTCTGATGCCCACAGCTCCTGTAGTGACTGGGCCAGTAACTACAACTACTACACCCATTGCTCTGACGCCCACAGCTCCTGCAGTGACTGGGCCAGCAACTACAACTACTACACCCATTGCTCTGATGCCCACAGGTCATGCAGTGACTGGGCCAGTAACTACAACTACTACACCCATTGGTCTGATGCCCACAGCTGCTGCAGTAACTGGGCCAGTAACTACACCCACTACACCCATTGCTCTGATGCCCACAGCTCCTGCAGTGACTGGGCCAGTAACTACAACTACTACACCCATTGCTCTGATGCCCACAGCTCCTGCAGTGACTGGGCCAGCAACAACAACACCCATTGCTCTGATGCCCACAGCTGCTGCAGTAACTGGGCCAGTAACTACAACTACTACACCCATTGCTCTGATGCCCACAGCTACTGCAGTAACTGGGCCAGCAACCACAACTGCTAAACCCACTGTTCTGATGCCCACAGCTCCTGTAGTGACTGGGCCAGTAACTACAACTACTACACCCATTGCTCTGACGCCCACAGCTCCTGCAGTGACTGGGCCAGCAACTACAACTACTACACCCATTGCTCTGATGCCCACAGGTCATGCAGTGACTGGGCCAGTAACTACAACTACTACACCCATTGCTCTGATGCCCACAGCTGCTGCAGTAACTGGGCCAGTAACTACACCCACTACACCCATTGCTCTGATGCCCACAGCTCCTGCAGTGACTGGGCCAGTAACTACAACTACTACACCCATTGCTCTGATGCCCACAGCTCCTGCAGTGACTGGGCCAGCAACAACAACACCCATTGCTCTGATGCCCACAGCTGCTGCAGTAACTGGGCCAGTAACTACAACTACTACACCCATTGCTCTGATGCCCACAGCTCCTGCAGTGACTGGGCCAGTAACTACAACTACTACACCTTTTGACGTGATGCGCACAGGTCCTGCAGTGACTGGGCCAGTAACTACAACTACTACACCCAGTGCCATGATGCTCACAGCTCCTGCAGTTATTGGGCAAGCAACTACAACTACTAAACCTTTTGGCATGATGTGCACAGACCCTGCAGCACCTGGGCCAGTAACTACAACTACTACACCTATTACTGTAATGCACACAGACCCTGCAGTGACTGGGGCAGCAACTACAACTACTACACCCATTGCTCTGATGCCCACAGCTCCTGCAGTAACTGGGCCAGTAACTACAACTACTACACCCATTGCTCTGATGCCTATAGCTCCTGCAGTGACTGGGCCAGTAACTACAACTACTACACCCATTGCTCTGATGCCCACAGCTCCTGCAGTGACTGGGCCAGTAACTACAACTACTACACCCATTGCTCTGATGCCCACAGCTGCTGCAGTAACTGGGCCAGTAACTACAACTACTACACCCATTGCTCTGATGCCCACAGGTCCTGCAGTGACTGGGCCAGTAACTACAACTACTATACCCATTGCTCTGATGCCTACAGCTCCTGCAGTGACTGGGCCAGCAACTACAACTACTACACCCATTGCTCTGATGCCCACAGCTCCTGCAGTAACTGGGCCAGTAACTACAACTACTACACCTTTTGACGTGATGCTCACAGCTCCTGCAGTTATTGGGCCAGTAACTACAACTACTACACCCATTGCTCTGATGCCCACAGCTCCTGCAGTGACTGGGCAAGTAACTACAACTACTACACCCATTGCTCTGATGCCTACAGCTCCTTTAGTGACTGGGCCAGTAACTACAACTACTACACATTTTGACGTGATGCTCACAGCTCCTGCAGTTATTGGGCCAGTAACTACAACTACTACACCTTTTGACGTGATGCACACAGACCCTGCAGTGACTGGGCCAGTAACTACAACTACTACACCCAGTGCCATGATGCCCACAGGTCCTGCAGTAACTGGGCCAGTAACTACAACTACTACACCTATTACTGTAATGCACACAGACCCTGCAGTGACTGGGGCAGCAACTACAACTACTACACCCTTTGCTTTGATGCCCACAGCTCCTGCAGTGACTGGGCCAGTAACTACAACTACTACACCCTTTGCTTTGATGCCCACAGCTCCTGCAGTGACTGGGCCAGTAACTACAACTACTACACCCATTGCTCTGATGCGCACAGCTCCTGCAGTAACTGGGCCAGTAACTACAACTACTACACCTATTACTGTGATGCACACAGACCCTGCAGTGACTGGGCCAGCAACTACAACTACTACACCCATTGCTCTGATGCCCACAGCTCCTGCAGTGACTGGGCCAGTAACTACAACTACTACACCCATTGCTCTGATGCCCACAGCTCCTGCAGTGACTGGGCCAGTAACTACAACTACTACACCCATTGCTCTGATGCCCACAGCTCCTGCAGTGACTGGGCCAGCAACTACAACTACTACACCCATTGCTCTGATACCCACAGCTCCTGCAGTAACTGGGCCAGTAACTACAACTACTAAACCTTTTGGCGTGATGTGCACAGACCCTGCAGTAACTGGGCCAGGAACTACAACTACTACACCCATTGCTCTGATGCCCACAGGTCGTGCAGTGACTGGGCCAGTAACTACAACTACTACACCCATTGCTCTGATGCCCACAGCTCCTGCAGTAACTGGGCCAGTAACTACAACTACTACACCTTTTGACGTGATGCTCACAGCTCCTGCAGTTATTGGGCCAGTAACTACAACTACTACACCTTTTGACGTGATGCACACAGACCCTGCAGTGACTGGGCCAGTAACTACAACTACTACACCCAGTGCCATGATGCCCACAGGTCCTGCAGTAACTGGGCCAGTAACTACAACTACTACACCTATTACTGTAATGCACACAGACCCTGCAGTGACTGGGGCAGCAACTACAACTACTACACCCTTTGCTTTGATGCCCACAGCTCCTGCAGTGACTGGGCCAGTAACTACAACTACTACACCCTTTGCTTTGATGCCCACAGCTCCTGCAGTGACTGGGCCAGTAACTACAACTACTACACCCATTGCTCTGATGCGCACAGCTCCTGCAGTAACTGGGCCAGTAACTACAACTACTACACCTATTACTGTGATGCACACAGACCCTGCAGTGACTGGGCCAGTAACTACAACTACTACACCCATTGCTCTGATGCCCACAGCTCCTGCAGTGACTGGGCCAGTAACTACAACTACTACACCCATTGCTCTGATGCCCACAGCTCCTGCAGTGACTGGGCCAGCAACTACAACTACTACACCCATTGCTCTGATACCCACAACTCCTGCAGTAACTGGGCCAGTAACTACAACTACTAAACCTTTTGGCGTGATGTGCACAGACCCTGCAGTAACTGGGCCAGGAACTACAACTACTACACCCATTGCTCTGATGCCCACAGGTCGTGCAGTGACTGGGCCAGTAACTACAACTACTACACCCATTGCTCTGATGCCTACAGCTCCTGCAGTGACTGGGCCAGCAACTACAACTACTACACCCATTGCTCTGATGCCCACAGCTCCTGCAGTAACTGGGCCAGTAACTACAACTACTACACCTTTTGACGTGATGCTCACAGCTCCTGCAGTTATTGGGCCAGTAACTACAACTACTACACCCATTGCTCTGATGCCCACAGCTCCTGCAGTGACTGGGCCATTAACTACAACTACAACACCCATTGCTCTGATGCCTACAGCTCCTTTAGTGACTGGGCCAGTAACTACAACTACTACACCTTTTGACGTGATGCTCACAGCTCCTGCAGTTATTGGGCCAGTAACTACAACTACTACACCTTTTGACGTGATGCACACAGACCCTGCAGTGACTGGGCCAGTAACTACAACTACTACACCCAGTGCCATGATGCCCACAGGTCCTGCAGTAACTGGGCCAGTAACTACAACTACTACACCTATTACTGTAATGCACACAGACCCTGCAGTGACTGGGCCAGCAACTACAACTACTACACCCATTGCTCTGATGCCCACAGCTCCTGCAGTGACTGGGCCAGTAACTACAACTACTACACCCATTGCTCTGATGCCCACAGCTCCTGCAGTGACTGGGCCAGTAACTACAACTACTACACCCATTGCTCTGATGCCCACAGCTCCTGCAGTGACTGGGCCAGCAACTACAACTACTACACCCATTGCTCTGATACCCACAGCTCCTGCAGTAACTGGGCCAGTAACTACAACTACTAAACCTTTTGGCGTGATGTGCACAGACCCTGCAGTAACTGGGCCAGGAACTACAACTACTACACCTATTGTCATGATGTGCACAGCTCCTGCAGTGACTTGTCCAGTAGTTGCTAGTCTGGCAACACTTAAGACAGCTTCCACAGTAGAAAGAACTATAACAGGTGCAACCACTGCTGCAGATTTTTCAGCAAAAACCACTACTAGTGTTTGAAAGTATTAGCACCGGATCAAGCACTATCAAAAGAACCCCTAAAGCAGCTGCAGGATCAGTTATACCAGTAAGAACCTCAGAAGAGGCTCATGCAAATGTTGTAGCTGCAACAACTATTTATCCTTCAACAGCTGTTAAAACTGGCACAGCATTAAACACACAAACATCAATTAATCTAGCAGACACACCTTGTTAGGCTCTATGCCTACAGCAACTACCCCAGGATCTGAAACTACTAGAACCAGAAGGACAACAACCTCTGCATCAACTACACCAACCACGCAACCAGCAATTTCTTCAAGTGAAGAAAATACTACAACTATCACTTCGAGAACTGCGGCACTGGTAACAAAATACACACCATTGGAAGCCTCTGCTAAGGTGACATCTATACCTGAAAACATTATTAGCATTCCTGTAAAGAGTGCTGAAAGAACAACTGCTTCAAGCTGTAGTCAATTAGGGTCAACCACAATCCCTAAAACACCAGCAGAAATACAAGATGCTCCAGTGTCTTCCACTACAGAGACACAACTGCTATATAGCACCACTGCTACTATAGGTGCTGGACCAAGAACTCCTGCAAAGAACTCTACTACAACCATACAAACTGTAATTACACCAGTTACAGCAGCAGCAACCAGTGTTCGGTTCTACCACTGCAACAACTCCCTTCAATAAACTGTGCAATGGCGAAACAGCCACAGTACAAACAAGCATAAATGAAGAACCAAGAATTTCTAGTGACTTGTATGATCACTTCTGTGGATTTCCAGATCGAACAAAGGAGCAGTGGTAACTCAGAGGTTAAGACAGTGGACTGCTGATCTGAAGGTCATGAGTTCAAATCCCAGCACCACCAAGCTTCCACTGAGCAAGGCCCTTACCCCTCAACTGCTCAGTTGTATAAAAATTAGATAAACGTAAGTGACTCTGGATAAGGGCATCTGCCAAATGCCGTAACTGTCACTTAGGTGAATCTGAAATCTTAATAATTCTAAGCACTGCCAAAATGACCAAGTGAGTACGACTCAACCCAAATCCAAACATTATCCAGGGCTACCAATCAGTAACCAAGACTATTCCAGGAAACTACTACATCCACTACTTCAAGGACCAGCAGCTGCAATGTCCACAACCGTTTTCACTGCAAATACTAATCTTCAAACTAAAACTGACATGTTTTAAAAAAGAAATTCATTACTAAAGATAAAAGAACAAAAACAACTGTATTGAGAATACAAAACCAGGGGCCGGATTCACAAAACAAAACATTCATAACCCTCTTACCCCTAAGTTCCCACAGTATTATGTCCCATAAACCTATATTTCCCAGAGAAACAGCACGCCGACCCTGAGTTCCTGGGCCAAAATCAACATTTTACCATTTTTAGGCCTTGAAACAACTTATAATAATGTATTTGTGTAATATTACTTTGAAAATGAAGCAGTTCAGTGTTTTTGCTAAACTTAGAGCACAATTCTTAACTAGAGAAATGATGGAAAATGCTCGCTAAAATCCTTCTACTCATTTAGAAGTACCACACGAGCATCAGCGTGGTCAGTGCCTTTATAAATAATAAATAAATAAATGTATTTTAGCGCCAAAAGTCAAGTTTCCGGTGATAATCAGAGCAGCAGGTAGTGTTTTCACGAATGCACAGAGATGGTCAGGTTATGACTCCAGACCCCTGCAGTGTCAGTCGAACTGGTTGCTGCTGAAGATGAAGACGGATCAGGGTCTGAATCAGGAGAGTTTGCGTCTCTGTCAGTTTCGGTTTCAACATCGCCTGAACTTTCACTGCTGTCTCTATCTAGAATCCTCGCTCTCGCCTGTGTAACTGTGTATGTTTTTTCTTTTTTTCACTGTTTTAGATGTACCTGTGTTCACTGTAGGTGTGTTTAGCTGGAACACGATTAGCTTTTCGCTTTGGCATTTTTAGTTCACTTCTACTAGTACACCAATATTCACGCTTGGATCTTCATCGTAATGCCGGCGTAATAACGTAATCACGCCGTGACGTCATCCACCTTCCGGGTCAAATTTTTTTTTTTTAATAAGTAAGGAATCATAGCAGAGTAATGCCAGTACACCGGCCTTACGGGGATAACGTTTACACTGTAAATCCTCTATATCGGCCTTACAGGGATTTGGCATAGACGACCAAGCCGGTATATCGTCCTTACGGGAATAGATCAAAGACGGGCAAGCCGGTTTTTCAGCCATACGGGGTAAGAGAGTTGGGAAAAAAAAAATAATTTTCCTCAGAAAAAAATTAGAAAAATTGTATATAGTTAAAAACAAATAGAAATGAAACAATATTTGCTTCAAACTTACTCATAATATATTTGATGCAATTTCTTTTTTTGGTCAGTTTTTGTTTCTGGTTGGTTCAAGTG